>NW_020951391.1:2049950-2056737 GCF_900497805.2 Vombatus ursinus | reverse complement strand
ACAGAGAGATGGAGGGAGACAGAGACAGAGAGAAAGAGACAGAAACAGAGACAAATGAAGACAGAGAGAGAGACAGAGAGAGACAGAGAGACAGAGAGAGAGAGAGAGTGAGAGTGAGTTCCGGAGACTCCTTGGGCTATGACCCACCGCTATTGACCCTAGGACAAACCTGGGGCCTCTGAGATCCTGGTCCTGTAAAGAAGAGAGAACAGGGAGCAAATCAGAGCAGGGAACCAGCCCCAGGGGTGGGAAATGTTCCAACTGATGATAATTCTCCCCACTCCCTCAAGAAAGTCTGGCAGACAAATACAAAGACACACACCTTTATTGAGGGCAACGTCACTTGGATCTTGACTTGGGGAGGAAAGCAAAGGGGCTTGGCCGAGGTTGCCTATCTGACCTGACGCTGGAGGAACTTGGGAAGAGACTTGGGTTTCTGGAAGGGGTGAGGGGAGCTTCCACCCACTAATGGAGAAGGTGCTGCCTGTGCTCCACTCTCTATTCCCAGGAACCAGGATTGTTTCTTACCTTGGCTGGGTTGTGCTGGTGATTGACCGTGGGGAACTCTAAAGATTCAGATTGCCTGTAGAACCTGGGCGTGTGTGTAGAATTTGTGGGCTCTTGGTCTACCCCATGATCCCTGGGGAGGGGGGAAAAACAAACAAACCCTACCTGAGCCAATCCCCCTTCTATGCTGAGCTATGGCACAAAGAAGACAGGAGGGAGACAGCAGTGTTTGCTAGGCTATGGGGGAACAGAGGACCATCCGTTTAAAACAGAAAGGGCCCTTAGAAGCTATCTATTCAAATCCTTTCATTTTACATGAGGAAACTGAGATCCAGAGAAGTTAGGTGACTTGTCCAAGGTCACATAGCTAGGAACTGGTCAAGTTGGGACTCAAATCCAGCTCTTTTTGCACAACACCATGATACTAGAGAAAACTCTAGGCACATGTATGAGAAAAGGACACGGCCAATTATATTTTAAAGGAAACAACATAGGGTGTTGGAAAGAACATTGCACTTAGAATCAGAGGACAGAGTTTGATTCTCAATTTTGCCACTTAATATCGGAGTGACTCTGAGCAAGGCACTGCACCTCTCTCAGCCTCAGTTTCCTCAGCTGTAACATGAGATAGTTGGACAAGTTCCCTTCCACCTTTATAGCTGTATTAGCTAGGCAACTAGGTGGCACAGTAGATGGAGGAACTGGGCTTTGAGTCAAGAGAACTGAGTTCAAATCCAGCCTCAGGTATTCCTAGCCGTGTGACCCTGGTCAAGTCACTTAACTTCTGTTTGCCTCAGTTTCCTCAACTGTAAGATGGGGATATGAATAGCACCTACAGGTTGTTGTGAGGATCAAATGAGGTAATGTTTGTAAAGCAGTGCCTAGCACATAGCAGACACTGTATAAATGCTTATTCCCTTCCCTACTTCCCATACTAATACATTTGTAAGGAACTACACAGATATTATAACTTTCTGTACACAGAACTATTGAGGATCATGGGGACATACGACTTGGAATTGAAAAGGATCTTCCATCCACCCACTTTATTTTTACCAATAAGGACCCTGAGGATGGAAGAGGATGGGAGAGACATGCCTGCCATCACCAAGCAACAGTAGCATCTCCAGTTCCAAATCCAATGTTCTTTTTATTATATCTTATAGATATGTTGGGGGTCAGCTTCATTTTGTGCACAACCTTATTTGAGTGTGGGGTCAACCTTGACTTCCATATAACCAGCCAGAAATACACTAAATGATTTGCTGTGTTGAGTGGGGGGTAGATTCAATGAACTCTCAGGTCCTTTCCAAATCTAAGATTCTCTAAATCTAGTAAAATGCCCATGTAAGTGTATGCTTGGGGCTTGGAAGTGAGTGTAGGCATCTGGGACTAATGACGTGACTGGAGTTTGCTCTCACGTGTTGGTGGTCCAGAACTCTCCTAGACTTTTCCAGAAATCCATTTCATCTGGTGTCAGACAAGAATTCAGCAAGTCAATGGCCTTGGGGGTTAACCGGGGAACATCTACAGAAGCTGCCCAATGAGGATTGGGGCAGTTGGGCATCACCTGGGGGAATAACAGAAGGTATGTTGGAAACAGCGATTCCTTGACAGGAAGAGCTAGACAGGAGACAGCATTAGAGTGACCTTGTCATGCCAGCCCCCAATACGTATAGGTAGGTTTTAAAATGTCTGTGTTTGGACATTTGTGTACAATCAAGCATCTGTCTAGTCCATGGGCCCTTCTCCCTGAGTTCTTCCTCTGAGGTCTCCTCCCAGTCCAGAGCATCCCTGACTGCCTTGGGATTGAAGGCAGTGGCTTTGTTCTGAAGCCCTGCCCAGCATTAGCTCTGTTGGAACATGCACGAATTTGAATGTGTTGGGATGGAGTTGAGGGGAAAATAGAACTCCCTTCTTTCTCTCATCTTCCATCCCTTTACCTGCTCATTATACTCCTGCCCACCTCCACCTTCTCCCATTTCCTCTGCTCTCCACAATATTCTGTCTGCCTGGACCTCTTCCTTTTTCGTTCTCCATCATGGTCTACCTTGTGCCATTTCAACTTACCATGGTCAAAGCTTGGAAGAGGATGTGTACAAATTCAGGGGCACCTGGCTGCTGTAGATAGATGTCCAGCTTCCCCTGGGGACATATTAATAGACCAACCCACCCTGTCACCACCAGGGCACTCAGCTCCCTCAAAGGGGTTGAGGGCTTGGTTTCCAGGCAGTAGAAAAGAAGGGGAAGGGGGAATCATTGTTTCTAGAGCTGATTCTAGAGAGGCAAATTTCAGGGGTAGAGTGTGATTTATGGATGAGAGGGGAAGAGCTGAGCCTAGGGTTTATGAAATGGAGAGGAGGGGAGAGGTTTGTTTTGGGGGTAGGAGGCTGGAGAAGGAACTTCAGTCCCAGGACTAACCACACTTCCCCTCACCTCCCTAGGGGTTGACTTACCAGGAGATTGAAAGCATGTTTGATCTTCCGGAAGTACTCTATGTATTGGGGTTCTGATGGAAGCCCTGTGAGTCAGAGACAGGATTGACTGACCACTCATAGCACTGTGCCCATGCCCCTCCCTCTACCCCCCAACATTCCTAAATATCCTCCTGGTGGCCCCTGTCCCACCCAGACCCTGTGCTCACCTTTTGGGGTCTTCTTCTTCCCCAAAATCTTCTTCTTCTTATTGTTATTTTTTGGGGTCCTCTTTGCCATATCCACAAATAGCTCAATTTCACTCAGCGTGTTGTTCAGTTCCTCCTGTATCCAGACAACGCCCCCCCCAGGCTGAGCCTCTGACTTTGAATAGGCCAGTGACCCCTGCACTCCCTCAGAATACTATGCCATTGGCCACATACAGGAGCTTCCATTCCTGTCCCTCTAACTAGCCCTAGCCTTGCCCACCCGCCTAGCCTCAGCCTTCCTCTAATTCTGCCATTGTTCCAGCCTCTGGTCTTCCATGAAAGAGGAAGGGGCTCTGATCCTTCCTTCATTCCTCCCCCCTTCCTCCACAGTGTACCCAAAGTCAGAGGGTCCCAGATTAAGGCTGGATATGTTTACTATTTCTCTCTCCACGTCCAGATGGGGCTCAGGCTTTGCCTTCTGCAGGGGAGACTGGCCAAACCCCTGTGGTTCCTGGGTACTAGGCTGGTATGAGGTGAGGAGTCCTGTAATGTTCAAAAGACAAGGGAGGTGGCCATTGCAGTCTCTTGTGGCACTTCATTCCCCCAGGGCTGCTGAGGAAGCCATCTCCCTCCCCTGCTCCAATCAACATCTCTCCCCATCCCCATCCTACCTCCCTGTATGCTCTGGACCCTACTCACTCTGCTCAGTGGAGTTCCAGGGATGATTTTCTGGGGGATATGCCTCCCACCTATTCTGATTGGGTTGGGTACCCCCGACTCTGTATCTGTGAAGGATATAATAATATCTGAGTCTGGATCTTAGAAACAGGGATGGAGGGTCCCCTGTCCCCCAGCCTTTAGCCCCTCAGGATAGTGTTTTGTCTCATTGTCTTCTCAACTCAGGTAACTCTAGCCTTCTCTCCCCTTCATGCCACCATCTCCATTCTAGTCTCAACCCCGTTCCTTTTGAACCAGTCCCATTTCCATCTCTATTTTAATCTTTAGACTTTAGATGTTTTCCCATCTCTAGCACCTTTCTTTGCCCCCCTTCTTTAGCCTCTCATCTTTTCTCTTGTTTGGTTGTTTCAGTCGTGTGCAACTCTTCATGACCCCATCTGGGGTTTTCTCTTTCTGGAGTGGTTTGCCATTTCCTTCTCC
This sequence comes from Vombatus ursinus, assembly GCF_900497805.2. NCBI lineage: Eukaryota > Metazoa > Chordata > Mammalia > Diprotodontia > Vombatidae > Vombatus > Vombatus ursinus. Next base: position 2,052,449 of record NW_020951391.1, on the reverse strand, counting down.
ATTCTCATTTTACAGATGAGGAAATTGAGGCAAAAAGGGTTAAGTGACTTGCCCAGGGTCACACAGCTAGTGTCTGAGGCCAGATTTGAACTCAGGAAGATGAATCTTTCTGATTCTAGGCCTTTTGCTCTGTCCACTGTACCACCTGGCTGTCCCAGCCTCTCATCTATCCCCATTCTACTTCCAACCCTGGCCATATCCTCCAGCCCTATCTCCATCCTCACTCTCTTTTTATTTCCATCTCCTCCAACTTGGGCCCAATTTTGACCCTTTTCTTGACCCTATCTTTTTCTAGCCTCGAGGATAGCAACTGGGATAACCCAAATTAGGTTCTGGGTGTGAGGAGGGATTGCTTCGCATTGACCTTGGGGCTGAGGGCCAGTCATCGTTGGGAGTGTCAGAGGGCTTTGGAGGTTAGAGGGAGGCTCTACCTTGATTCTTGCCTCTCTTTGGATTCATCAATGGCCTTCTGTAGGTTACTCCTCAGAATCTCAGCCTGGAGAAAGGGATAATCAGAAGCTGTGAGTCTGGGCAGGAACTTAAATATATTCTGTTCTTATTCCCTCCAGGATAGTAAGGTCACTGCTTTTTATCCTTCCCTCCCAGGCTGCTCACCCCGACTTCCCAGCACTGGAATAGCAGGACACTGGTCAAAGGTTTGCCCAGCTCTTGAAGGTTGATTAATAGAACTGAATTGTAGGAACAGCTATTCGATATGGCATCCAGGGATTGTATGCCATCCAAGGGGTAGGAATCCATCTCTTCCTGTGGGAGGAAAAGAAGGGCTTAGTAAAGGTATCTTCTTGAAAACCAGGACACATTCCTTCCAGGGGGCTCCCTCCAACATACAATACACATAGCCCTTAAACTGGCCCTTCCAACCCATACCTACCTGGGGGAGTCCTTGGACCTGGGAGGGGAGGAATCAGCATCAGAGGAAATATGGAGGAGAGAAAGGTGAAGGTCCTCTTGGGGAAAGAGGAGGGGAGGGATATGCTGAAATCCTCACCCTGGTCTCAATATCCAGAATTTGGAGCCAGTGGTTTTTGACCTGCAAGACCACATCCTGGCCCCACACTTGACCTTGGGCATCCATCTTCTGAAGCTTCTTGATTACATCCTTAGGTTCCTGGATGGTTCCTGAGCCGAGCTTACAGGTCAACAGGTGCTGAGAAATGAGAAGGGAGAATGCTCAGGAGTTGGGGGAGCTTTGAGGAGGGGGTGCAGCAGATCCTTTGTTCATACGGTGTAGGAAGTTCTCTGGGGTGGTGAAGTGATCCCCAAAGTCTCCAGACAAGTAGAACCTACCCTCAGCCCTGCCCAGGTCAAGGTCAAGGTCAAGGTCAAGGTTGGAGTTGGGGAATATTTCAGGGGAGAAGGACCCGGCAAAGGAAGGCTGACATTAGGCACGCTTCAGGATTTGGGTCAGATGATGGTCTGTTTAAAGGGACAACTGTGTGACTCTCTTGAATCCTTGAGGTTTCAGTTACTGGAGCAAAGAGCTGGCAGCCCCTTTGATTTCCTCGACGGAGGGATAAAGTCCACACTCCTTTGCTAGCTCCTCAGAGACATAAACCTGCCCCTCCCTTCAGTTACAGTTTTATCTCACGTTGCTCCCTAATTCATGCTCAACTCTAAGCAGGCCAGCCCCAGAGCCTGCGGTTTCATCTCTGCATCCTCTGCATCCCCAGAGCCAGACACAAGCCAGAGCTTGCACATAAGGATAGGGACAGATATGTGCTTTCATTAGCATAGGGAACTCCTGGGTGAGGAAATTCCCTCTCTCAGTGCAGGTCGGCACCTCCTCTGAAACACAGTCTTAGACTGAGAGTAACATTGAGCACTGAGAGATTACACACCTTCTCCAGGATGTTGTCAGAGCGAGGCTTGAACTCACTGGCTCTCGAACGGCTAGGCCATGCGGTCTGTCTTGCACGTATTAGGTTTTTCATAAATATGGACTGAATTATTGGACTCGCTGAATCCTGTTCTTGTGTCTGTGACTCTGCACACAACCATATGAAAATCCTGTCCCTTCACAATCTCTTACTCGGTGTCTGGGATGCAGCTCAGGTCCCATGCCCTCCACAAAGGCACCTCTAGCTACTAGAGCACTTCCTCCCTTCTCTGGGCTCCCGCACTCTGCGCTGTCTCTCTGTTAGCCTGGGTCATACATACTGTCTTGGGTTATTCAACTGCTTCATGAATTTGTCTTGTCTTTTCACTTGGTCTGTTCTACAAATCACAAGTGTGTCACTCTTATCTTCTCCACTCCCTCCTCCTCTTCTTCCTTCTCCCTCTTCTTCCGCTGTCTCTCTTCTCCTCCCTCTTCCTCTCCCTTTCCCTCTTTTCTTCTCTTCCTCTCTCCCTTTCACTCACCTTCTGCTTCTTTCTCCTTCTCCCTGTCTCCCTTTCCCTCTCCTTCTCTCTGTCTTCCTTTCCCTTTCCCCCTCTTCCTTCCTTCCTTCCTTCCTTCCTTCCTTCCTTCCTTCCTTCCTT
>NW_020951391.1:2008641-2049850 GCF_900497805.2 Vombatus ursinus | reverse complement strand
CTTCCTTCCTTCCATCCTTCCTTTCCTTTCCTTCTTTCCTTCCTTCCTTCCTTCCTTCCTTTCTTTCTTTTTCTTCCTCCCTTCCATCCTTCCTTCCTTCCTTTCCTTTCCTTCTTTCCTTCCATCCTTCTTTCCTTTCCTTTCCTTCTTTCCTTCCTTCCTTCCTTCCTTCCTTCCTTCTTTCCTTCCTTCCTTCCTTCCTTCCTTCCTTCCTTCCTTTCTTTCTTTCTTTCTTTCTTTCTTTCTTTCTTTCTTTCTTTCTTTCTTTCTTTCTTTCTTTCTTTCTTTCTTTCTTTCTTTCTTTCTTTCTTTCTTTCTTTTTCTTCCTTCCTTCCATCCTTCCTTCCTTCTTTTCCTTTCCTTCTTTCCTTCCTTTCTTTCTTTTTTCTTTCTTCCTCCTTTCCTTCCTTCCTTTTTTCCTCTCTCTTTCTCTCTCTTTCCTTCTTTCTCTCTCCCCATTTCTTCCTTCCATCCTTCCTTTCTCTCTCTCTTTTTCTCTTTTTCTTCCTTCCTTCCTTTCTTTTTCTTTCTTTCTTTCCCTGTCCTCTCCCACCCACTTCCCTTTCCTGCCTCTAACATGGACCCCCATAATGCCTCCTATACTAATGCTTCGATCACCTCTGTTACCCACATCCACCTCTCTGTGAACAAACCTATAGCCTCTGTCGGAACCCTCAAATCTCCCCTATCCTTCCCTACTTCGGCACACACTTGGGTTCTCAGAATTGTAGATCCTCAGGGTTGGAAGGGAGCTCGCCGTCATTAGTCCACCTATTACTTGAACAGGAGTCCCTGACAGTTGGCCATCCACTGTCCAGCACACAGCAGTAGCCTAAGAAACGCTTGTTGATTGAGTGAGCGATCTGACTCCAGCTTGAAGGAGCCTAGCGTAGAGCTGACATTTATACAGACTGTCTCAAAGGTCTTAGTACAGTTCTCAGCTTAATACTGCATTAAGACCTTTGAGACAGTTTGTGTACTGCTTCAAAGCAGTATATTATATGTTATCTCACTTAGTCCTTGCAATAAGGCCCTGAGGTAGATGCTGTTATAGCCAGGCACAGATTAGTGAGAATAATGAGTCACTTGAAGCATTGGCATGCATTTGAATTTACTCCATTCAAAGTTCTAATTATGTAAAATATAGTAATTTATCCCAGCCCAGTGGAAATATGGAGCACAAATTCAGATAATGTGAATATTTCATGTGGATTCATTAGTCACACTAAAGGGACCTGGCAGTGTGAAACCCATGTTACAAATGGGGAAACTGAGGCTAGGAGAGGCCAGGATCACACAGTAAGTGTTTAAGGCAGGGTTCAAACTCAGTTGTTCCTAACTCTAAGTCCAGTGCCCTATGCCCTGTAGCTTTGCTGTCGTTCAGTCGTGTCCAACTCTTTGTGACCCAGTTTGGGGTTTTCTTGGCAAAGATACTGGAGTGGTTTGCCATTTCCTTATTGCGCTCATTTGATAGAAGAACTGAGGCTAACAGGGTTAAGTGACTTGACCAGGATCACGCAGTCTGAAACCACATTTGAACTCAGATCTTCCTAATTCCAGGCCAGTGCTCTGTGCACTCTGGCACCCCCTAGCTGCCTCGCCGTTCGGCTACCAGATGCCTTACATTGAGTCGAAGTTGGCCTCCCATTACTCCTAGCTCTGCCCTCAGGGGCTAAGCAGAAAAAAGGTCTTTCCCTATTCCACATCTTGCAAATACTTGGAGACAGTCGCTTGTCCAAACCAGAGGCACCTGATTTATAGTACACTGGGCCTAGAGTCAGGAAGATCTGAGTTCAAATCCTAACTGACACTTACTAGCTGTAGGACTCTGGGCACATAAAGTTCCCTCATCTGTAAATGAGGATAATAATAGCACCTACCTCATAGGGTTGTTGTGAGCATCATATGAAATAATATTTGTAAAAGAGCACTTAGCACAGTGCCTGGTACACAATAGGCACTTAATAAATGCTTGTTCTCTCCCCCCTTTTCCATGAATTGCAATACTTCTACCCTTTCCAAGGAGAACTTAAATGGCTCAGAGGTGAGCTTACTGTTTGGTCCCACTGTCATCTGAGAACCATCAAACCACGGCCCTCTCTCATTTTCTCATCATTCAAACTTCTATAATATTCATTCATCAACCATTTATTAAATATCTACTCTGCATTCAGAATCAAGCTGGGCACTGGGGAAGAAGCAAAAATAAATTAGAAGGTTCCCTCATGTGGTACCTTTGCTGGTCCTATCACTCACTTACTCTTCCACATTCGGCTCCTATCTTCCTTTCACTATTCATATTTGTAAAAAAGCACTTACTGGCATTCAGTAGGCACTGCATAAATGCTTATCCCCACCCCGCCACCATTCCTCACTATTCATATCCAATCAAGTACGTGTTGTTCCCACCTTTACCAGTCATATCCATCTCATTTGTCCTCTTTATTCTAACTGCAACCTAGCATAAGCCCTCATCGCCGCTGGACTGTTATAATACCCTCCCAACAGGTCTTCCTTCCTACATACACTCTTTCTATCCCTTATACTATTGCCAAGATTGGGCAGGGGGGAATGACAAGTGCCTACTGTGTGCCAGGTACTATGCTAAACACTTTACAAATATGATCTCTCTCTCTCTCATCTCTGTCTCTGTCTCTCTCCTCTCTCTTTCTCTGTTTTTCTCTCTGTCTGTCTCCCTCTGTCTCTCTCTCTCTTCTCTCCCCCCTCTCTCTGCCTCTGTTTGTCTCTGTCTCTCTGTCTATCTGTCTCTCATCATCTCCTTTCCTTCCTTCCTTCCTTATATACAGATTCCTTCCTTATATACACAGATCTGGTCTTGTTACCCCTCTATAAAATAAAGCAAGCAAACAAACAAATTAAAAAACAAACAAAAAACCAACACTCAGTGGCTTCCTCTGGCCTACTAAGTAAATTTTAAATAATTTCCCCTCACATTGAGGCCCTCCGTAGTTGATGGCACTGTACCGTTGGAGCCTTATCTTCTGTCTCTCCCCTCCATGTATTCTGTGGGCATGGACAGACTGGACCCCTCCTCTCAGACGGCCTGTGCTTGCCTGCCTGTGTCATGGTTCACCCTGTTCCCTTTATCTAGAGTATCTTTCTTCTTCCTCTTCACCGGGTAGATTCCTACTCATCCTCTAAGCCCAGTTCAAATGCCAATGCCTCCATTAAGCCTTTTCTGATCCCCCGTCGGGAAAATCACATCCCACTCTGTGTTGTAACTCAATGATACACTTAGCATGTATTATGGAGGTGGGATGGTATGGGGAGGGGCAGCTAAGTGGCGTCATAGTGGGTAGAGTGCCTGGCCTGGAGTCAGGAAGACTCATCTTCCTGAGTTCAACTCCAGCCTCGGATACTTACTAGCTGTGTGACCCTGGGCAAGTCACTTCACCCTGCTTGCCTCAGTTTCCTCATATGTGGAATGAGCTAGAGAAGAAAATGGCAAACCACTTTAATGTCTTTACCAAGAAAACCCCAAATGGACTCACAAAGAGTTGGACACGACTGAAAAACAATTGAACAACAACATGGTATAGGTGATGAGTGTTGTATGCAGAGTCAGAAAGACCTGGATTCCAATCCCACCTCTGACACCTACCGGTTCAGTGAGTCTGAGCAGATCTCTTAACTTCTCTCAAGTTCAGGCAACTCCCAAAGTCTTATCTCTTAAGTCACAGATTATGGAGGGAGTTCTAAACAAATAATGCTATTGACATATTGTTATTGATGGATGTCATGTCTTCTACCAGATTACACTTCATCATCATATCAATTTAGAGCTGGGGAGGACCTCAGAGGTCACTGAATACAATCCCTCCATTTTACAGATGAGGAAAGTGAAGGCCATGGAGGTGAAGGGGATTGTTTCAGGGCATACAAGTAGTAAGCATCAAGGGTAGAACTTGAACCCAGGTCCTTTAACTACAAAACCAGTTATCTTTCCACATGAGGGTAGGGACGGTGTTTTATCTAAACTTTGACTCTCCCCCAGTGCTTAGCAACATTATTTGTGTGTATTACCTTCATCTGATTGCTGTCGCTGTTGTCTGTGCCAATGGTCTATGACCATGACCTATGATTCACTTTCACATTGCTAGATGATTCTAACACTTGGCTCACATTCTTTATCTCTGTTTCTTCCTTCTCCATTGGACCCTACCCTTCCTCCCAGCCAGTGGAATGGAAGAACTTGCAGCTTCTGGATCTTCTCCCCTTGACCCCCTCTTCTCTGGCTTTTGGGCCCTCTCAACTCTTGCTGACCCATCTCTTAGAGGAAGGGTGGATTATACCATCATTATCCATGCCTTCAGACTTGATCTCACCTCCTGGATGCTGAGGACCTCCAGATCTGCTAATATCAACCACCCTCTAGCATAGCCACCCTCTTGGACCTCAGCTAGGTGGTACAGTGGATAGAGCTCTGCACATGGAATAAGAAGGTCTTGCATTGAAATCCAGCCCAACTTATTAGCTGGGTTACCCTGGGCAAGTCACTTAATATCTATCTGCCTCAGTTTCCTCATCTATAAGATGGGGACAATAATAGCACTTAGCTTTCAGGGTTGTTGGGAAGAGAAAATGTAAAGTGTACAAACCTTAAAGTTTGCAAACCTTAAAGCACTCTATAAATAGTAATGATTTTTAGCCATCATTATCATCACAAGGTACAGCCAGCTCCATAGTAAAGATCATTTCCTTTCATTGCCCACACTGCTCAAACATTTAAGTGCCTGCTATGTGCCAGTCACTGTGTTAAGCACTAGGAATTAATCCCTTGAGGCACTTACTGATGTTTTAACAACTCCACATCAAACCTACCAAACCTCCCCAACCATGACCTTAAACCACTCAATCCCTCCTGTCTCAGCCAACCCTTTAGCTTTTTCCTGGCCACGATGGACTACAGCTCACCTCAACCTTCCTTTCCCACCCCTGCCCCTCCACTTGGAGATGTTAGTTCAAAACCTAGTTATAACACTTGCTGGCTGCCTAAGTATGGTCAAGCCAATTAATCCCGTTGAGCCTCAGTTGTCTCATCTGTAAAATGAGCGTAATAATATTTGTAGTATGCAATCCCTCACAGGATTGTTGAGGGAAAAGTGCTTTGTAAATTTGAAAGGGTTATATAAATGTAAGTAATTGTAATCCAAGATTTCCTTGCTCCTCTATACTTTCACAATGCCTGCTGACTTCCAAGCCACCGTCCAGGACTTCTTTGCTGGAAGATAACTAAGAGTTATGTGGACTTGGCCAGATTCACACCAAGGGAAGATGACAACAACCTGCCCCTCATCATTGCTCATCAATCCTTCTTTTCCTTTGGTTTCTTCCCACAGTGATTATTCTATACCTTCTCTTCTCCTGATCTTCTCATTCTTCCTTCCTCCTCCATTCCCCTAGCCCACCTTGTGCAGATGACCTCAACTTATGCTTTTTTCAAAATTTATTTTTATTTATTTTTGGCAATTGGGGTTGAGTGACTTGCCTAGGGTCACACAGCTAGTAAGTGTCAAGTGTTTGGTCTGAGGCCAGATTTGAACTCAGGTCTGGTGCTCTATCCACTGTGCCACCTAGCTGCCCCTCAACTCATGCTTGACAGAAAATATCTAGACCCTGTGTTGTGAACTTTCCTTGTCCTCCCATTCTAATTCCAACATGTCAATCATTGTGCCTACATCTGTTCCCTCATCTTCCCCTCCAGGCTTAGTTTTTCTAAAGGGATTTTTCTTCTCTTCTCTAAAATTAACTCTGTCACCTGTAGTCAGATCCTCCAGTCTTTCCTGACTCCTCAAACTCACAATTAGCCCCCCCCCTCTAGCGTTATCACCGTCTCATTCTCTGAAAGCACCTTCTCTCTTTCGTCAGACACGCTCTTTTCCTTTTTTTAACAAAACAAAACAAACATCCCTCACTTTCTGAAGGAAGGAAGTATACTTACTATGCTGATTAACAGAATAGTTTACCTCAAAAGGATAGGATGTAACAGTTAGCTAAAGATAACACAATGAAATTTAATAGGCATAAATGTAAAGTTTTATGATCAGGTTAAAATAATCAATGACAATAAGTCATTATAGAAAGCCTTTTATGTGTAAGCTAGAACTAGCAGTTCTAGCGAATTACGATGTAATGGGAGTTATTGGTATTAATAGAACACTGTCTTTCACCGTGGTCAGACCACATCCAGAGCACTGTATCCAGTTCTGGCCCCCATAAATTAGAAAGGACACTGATAAATTGAAAGTCCCTGGGATGATGTAATGTGAGGATTAACTGAAAATACTGAACATGCTTAATCTGAAGAAGAAAACACCCTCTGGGGGGCCAGGGGGGGACCTAAGGGGTATGTGTGTGTTGGGGGGCAGCAGTTCTCACCTCCACTCGTTGCTTTAGGTTGTTGGGTTCTGCAGCCATGGTCTGAGAGTACTCTTTCCGTTGTTCTGAAGGTAAGAGCAGAAGATAAAGAAGGGAAAGGGCTGGGATGTGGTGGTGGTGGTAGTGGGGAGGTCAGGAGACTGGGGGTGGGGCGAAACAAAGTGTGGGTGAGGGGGAGGAAGGGAAGGTGCAGGGACTGAAGTATGGAAGGGAAGGAAAGGGGAAGAGGCAGAAAGGGAAGTAGGGAGGAAAATGGTGGGAGGTGACAGGAAAGGGGAGGAAAGGGAAGGAGAACAGCAGGGCAAGGATGGGGAAGGAGGAGCTTACCATAAATGGTTTTGCCGCTGGGTCTGGATATGCTGTTGGATCTCTTGAGGGCCGACCTGGGCTGTCTGGAAAGCCAACCCAAAAAGAGATATGATCAGTGCCCAGGAGATGGTGGGGTACAAAAAGGGCGATGGGGGGACTGGATATACAGAGATAAAGGTCCGAAAGGGAGGGGCGGGGGGGGGTCTTGGAGACACTAGAATAGGCCCCCAAGAAGAGAGAAAGGAATAGACTCTTGATAGGAAGGGGAAAGAGAAAAGGAAGGGGAAAGAGGAGGAAGAAGAGGAGGAGGAGAAAAAGGAGGAGGAGGAGAAAGGAGGGATGGGGGAGAAGGAAGGGGAAAGAAAACCATTGGGAAGGGAAATGAAACTTTGGAAAGGAGTGATGGAGTCTGGGGAGTCTGACAAATTCTGGGACTCACTGATGGGACCAGTCATCCTGGTGAGTGACATAATCCATCCTTTATGCTGGTGGTCTGCTCTGGAAATCTAGGGAAAAAATTTCAGGTATTGACCTTTCAGGCCACCATCTGATAGCCTCAAGAAGTAAGACTCCTCTAATCTCCAGCCCCCAAACTTCTGTCTCCTGAGACCCTTCCCACAAAGACTCTGGATGTCTCTTCATGGGGCAGGGCCTAGCAGCCAATGTCCTATCTGGAGGGTGAGGGGAAGAGACCACACCAGAACATCAGAGAAATGGGTTTGTAAGAGGGAAGCAGTATCCTCCCTTAGTGTTAGAACACTGACTTTGGAGTCAAAAGAATTAGGTGTAAATCCAAGTCACTTCAACTCCCTAAGTCTCAGTTTCCTTATCTGTAAAATAAGGAGGTGGAATTAGAGGGCCCCAGAAGTCCCTTCTAGCTCCAGATGGATAACCCTAAAACTCTGAGGAGACAGAATTCCCAACATTTGGTTTGCAAAACTTATTCAAAAGACCATAGGCTGAGGCCCCTCCTTTCCCTACAAGAGCTCAGAAGGGTCAGGAAGCAGGGGCCCAGGTTACCATGTGCTATGGATCAAGGCGCCAAGCCCTTAACATTGGCCTAGAGTACAATTTATGACCCTAGAATCAGTGACTAATGACCAGGTTGGGGCTTTCCTGCTTGCAAAGGTTTTTAGATGGGGTGGGGAGCAGCCTTCTGTGGAACTTTTGGAGTGAGGGTACCATTAAATTCTTTCTTTTCTAGTCTTCAATTTCTCCATCTTACAGATAGAATGATGGATTACTTGGACAGAAAAGACATTTCAGAGGGGTGTGTGTGTGTGTGTGTGTGTGTGTGTGTGTGTGTGTGTGTGTGTCTACTAAGGTACTGGGGGAACTTGGGAAAAACATAAATTAGAGGACCATCAACTTATTTATCTGAGCTTTTATAAAAACACTATGCTTTTGGTTAAAGTAAATGTATTACTAACAATAACAATAACAATTACTAACAACAATAATAATCACTAACAATAATAACAATTACTAACAATAACAAAAACTAAGGGGATAAGAGAGGAGATAGGTTCCCTGGGCCCTTTCTTGCCTTGGGAACCCCACTAGACAATGTAGGTCAAAGTCTCTTGGGGCAGCTATGTGGCGCAGTGTATAGAGCACCGGCCCTGAAGTCAGGAAGACCAGAGTTCAAATCCGGCCTCACACCGAACACTTGACACTTACTAGCTGTGTGACCCTGGGCAAGTCACTTAACCCCAATTGCCTAAAACCCCCCCCAAAAAACCCAAAACAAAACAAAGTCTCTTAAGAACCCAGGGATCCCATTTCTCCCCTAGGTAAGTGCCTAATAGAGGTGGCCAGGTGGCTCAGGTCAGGAAGACCTGAGTTCAAAGCCTACCTCAAATACTAATAAGCTGTGTGTCTTTGGGCCAGTCACTTAATTTCTCTCAATCTCAATTTCCTAAATGTGTAAAATGGGGATAATATAGTTCCTATCTCACCAGGTTTTTGGGAGGGTCAATTGAGATAATACGTAAGACATCTTGCAGACTTTAAAGTGCTGTAAAATAATAGCTATCGCCGTCTAAGTCCTCCTTTTCCTCACCCCTGCTCCCAAAATCTCACTCTTGAGTGTGACAAACTCTACTTCCAAACTCAAAGGAGAGGAAAGGAGACCTTGTCCTATTATCTTCCCCACGTCCCTCTATCCCCATGGGTTCTGAGTCCTGCCTATTGGGGAGAGATGAGGGGCCTGGACACCCGTCCTCTTTGCCTATACTGTGTGTTCTGTTCATGGGAAGAGGCTAAGAAACACTTGGTGATAAGAGTTCCCCATAATCTAGGAACTGGTGATAGGACAAAGGGCATAGCCAATACTTCCTATGTCCTCGGACAATGGCTGCTCCCCAGAAAGCAGAGATTCAGGGCAAGGGAGACTGAGGACTAAGGAGGACGTTAGGCTGATAGAGATTATAGAGATAGAGAGAGGAATCTAAGTATCTGGTAATAGTGGATATCAGACCAAAAGCCCCACTCACCCATTCCATCCTATCCTGAACCCCCAGACCCCTATTCAGTCTGAAATCCCTGATTCTATCTAGGAAAAGTCTGGGGAGTGAGAAAGAGGCCAGAGGGAAAATCACTGATGTTGTGACCCAAATGTCTACCCCTAGGACTGGATGAAAAGACCACCCAGGAGCTGAAGCAACTGGAATCTGCCAGCTAGGTGTAAGGGGATTGGGATTCAGTTCACTCTCTTTGGGTTGGGGCTAGGGCTTTCCCAATCAATCATCCTAGGCCAAGGGGATGCAGCCCACCTTATGCCCTTGGACCCTCAGTGACAGGGCTGGGTCTGGGTTCCATTGTTCTTTCAAGCAGCGGCTTCTTAATCAAACCCAGAGCTGACTATGCTTCTGGGATTCCTAGGATCAGGAGTGGACCTGGACAGTCAAGACCCCTGAGGGTCCTTGATCTGTGAGAACACAGGCTCCTGGGGCCCAGAGAGGGTGAGACACTGCTCCAAGGTCACCAGGCTCCCTTCTTTTCCTTCCCCACTCCCCGTTCCGCAATGGCCCTGTTACCTGCGGCTCTGGACCCAGACCCCACAAGTCCAGCTGATGCGTCTGACTCCTTGAAGCGTGGATCAGCCCACTAGACAAGTGTGTGCTGGGGAGCAGTCAGGATGGCAGTAGCCCCACCCAGCAGACAATGAGGTTTCTTTCCCAGGCTGCAAGAACACGATGGCAGCAGCAGCCACAGCCACGCCTTGTGGTCTTTGGACTTTCAGTTGGTGGAGAGTTCCATGGGCAGCTGTCCACGCCCACCTCTCATCCTTGTTCTGGGCAGGCACATGCCCTGACCTGTGATCAGCTCTATTGACACCTGACTCCCAACATCCCCACTCCCTCTGGATTTTTCCTGCTCCTACCCCTATGTATCTTCCCATCCTTCTCCAGCTCTAGTCCTCTGTCCATTTTTGAGGGTTTAGCAGGTCCTCTGGAGGACATCAGAGGAGGATAAAATATCATCCAGCCCAAATCATGAGTCCCTTGTATAACATTCTCAAGAACTGGTGCATCCAGCCTCTGCCAAAAGACCACCAGTGATGGGCAGCTCACTACCCCAAGGGGCCGCCCATTCCACCTCAGGAAAAGCTCTAAGTGTTAAGAAGTTATTTCCTTCCTTTGTGTAGTGTGATCATAGGTCAAAGGATTGATATCTGGAAGGGACTTTTATTATTATCTAATCCAACCCCTTTACTTGAAGGATAAATAAACTGGGAAACGGAGACTTTAAGAGACTTGCTCATGGTCACGCTGATGGTGAGTAACAGCTGAAATTCCAACCCCAATGCTCAGCCTTTCATCTACATTCAGTTCTCGCTCCCCCAAATCATGCTTCCCGTGAGTGTAATCCACTCCACCAGGAGCCCCTGGAGACAAGGGACTGGTTTCTTTTGGCCTTTCTTTGTTTCCCCAGCAATTAGCATGCTTGTAAAATAATTGTTTGTATAATAATTGCTATTGTGGTCTAAGTCCTCCTTTTCCTCACCCCTGCTCCCAAAATCTCACTCTTGAGTGTGGCAAACTCTACTTCCGAACTCAAAGGAGAGGAAAGGAGACTTTGGTTAGTTCTCTTCCCCACGTCTCTCCATCCCCATGGGCTCCAAATCCTGTCTGTTGGGTAGACATACACCTCTCATGTCTATTATTATTATTATTATAATTCTATTATCATTATATATTATTATCATTATAATAATTATATTATTACAATGATATTAATTAGCATGTTATGTCCACCATTAGAATGTGAGCTCTTTGAGGGGAGGAATCTAGCACATTGTTATTTAGTAGTTCAAAGGCCATTTTGGGGTTTTTTTGGCAAAGATACTGGAGTGTTTGCCATTTCCTTCTCCAGCTCATTTTACAGATGAGAACGCTAAGGCAAGCAGAGTTAAATGACTTGCCCAGGGTCACACAGCTAGTAAGTGTCTGAGGTTGGATTTGAACTCAGGAAGATGAGTCTTTCTGATTCCAAGCTCAGTGCTTTATCCACTATGGCGTCACCTAGCTGCCCATGTTCTAGCACATAGTAAACACTTAATAAATGCCCATTGACTGACTAACTTTCTACCTTTATTCATCATTGTCTTTTCACCTCTGCTACGCCCCATCTCAGGCCCTGTGGGGGATTCCTAGATCCCTGGCTGAGACCTGGGAACTGTTAAGCAAAGGAGAGAAACTTATGCCCTTCCTTTCCTCACCCTAATTTGCCTAACTAACTTACTTCCTCCAGATAGCTGATATTCCTGATAGCTCCTCCAGAGAGGGAAGAAGTCACAGTAGAGCTTAAAAATCCTCTTCCTTCCCAATCCCCTCTGCTTAGTAGTAACCTCTACAGGGGAATTCAGAGCCTGTCTCTGGTCCTAGGAATAGAGATTCCTGGAAATGATTCAGAAGCATAGGCATTGTTTAAGAAGCCTGAGCAACAGCTAAAAAGTGTACAGTGCCTTAAAGTCTGCAGATAGTTTTTATATGATTTCTTTTGCTTGAATGACAAGGACACTCTCATATGTGTATATATATATGTACATACATACATATATACATGTATGTTTTTCTATGTTGGCAGAAACAAGATCAAAGATGGGATAGACTCTGCTGGGTGGGACAGTGATAGCTGACAAAAGAGAAAAGCAGAGTTGCTCAAATTTTATTTTGTTTCTGTGTTTTTGTTGTGTTTTTTTTTTGTTCCTTCAAAGGAGAAAGAACTTTGCACTGGAAATGACAGAACAAAAATGACTAACAGGGAGTTGATACCCCAGGTAAGTAAGGACATTGTAAAGTCCTAACTAGCTGCCCTTAAGAATGCAAATCACCTGAACTGTATGAACTATGATCTTAGTTCCTAGAATAACCGTTGTATGTAATGGTGCAGTAACTATCAGTCTTAATGAAAAGATCCTGAAAAATGGGAGAAGTGCTGTAAGATCAGAGAAGGGCAAATGTACCTTTTTTTTTTTTTTCCCAAAGAGGAGAGAATAGACTGCAGCTTACAGACTGACAGGCTACAGGCTAGTGAACTTGACCAAGATTTAATAGCAGCTGGTGGAGCAGTGGATAGAGTACTGGACCTGGAGTCATGAAGACCTAAGTTCAAATTTGGCCTCACACACTTACTAGCTGTATGACTCTGGGAAAGTTACTTAACTGTTGTCTGCCTCAGTTTCCCTAACTGTAAAATGGGGATAATAATAGCACCTACCTCCTAGGGTTACTGTGGGGAATCAAATGAGATAATATTTGAAAAATATTACAATATCACAATACCTGGAATCTAGTAAGTATTTAATGCTTCCTCCCTTCCTTCCTTTTTTCTTCCTTCCTTCCTTTCTTCCTAGGAAAATTCTATAATGGGTAATTAAAGAGGCAGCGGACCTCTAAAAAGGGAAGTGATGATTCCAAAGAGCTATGTGACTTCCTCATAAAACAGGTTATGCCAGGCTAACCTTATTTCCTTTTTGGACAAGATTACTAAACTAGAAAATGAGAGGAATGCTGTGAATATTATTCACCTAGATTTAACAGAGCTTCTGGTAAAGTCCAGCATACTCTTCTTGTGAAGAAGATGGAGAGGTCTGGATAAGACAGTAACACAATCAGATGGCTTCAGAACTCATTGGATGGCTAGACTCAAAGAGTAGTTGGTTGTTAATGGTTCAATGTCAATATGGCAGGAAGTGTTTAGAGGAGTAGCCCAGGGATCTGTGCTTGGCCCTATGATGTTGAACATGTTTATTGATTCTTTAGATAAAGGCATAGATGGTATGCCAATTCAATTTGCAAATGACACAAAGCTGGATGAAAGAGTCAGGATCTTCACAGGCAAAGGCACTCTGCTGAATCTGTTTTTTCCTTATTCTACTATTTTTTTCTTAATAGTATTTTATTTTCCCCCCAATTACATGTAAAGATAGTTTTCAACATTCATTTTTGTAAGATTTTGAGTTCCAAATTTTTCTCCCTTCCTTTCCCCCCTTGCCAAGATAGCAAGCAATCTGATATGTTATATATGTACAATCATTGTTAAACATATTTCCACACTAGTCATATTGTGAAAGAAGAATAAGAACAAAAGGGAAAAACCACAAGAAAGAAAACAAAAACAAAAACAAAAACAAGTGAAAATAGTATGCTTCAATCTGCGTTCAGACCCCATAGTTCTTTCGCTGAATGTAGTTAATATTTTCCATCACAAGTCTTTTAGAGTTGTCTTGGATCATTGTATTGCTGAGAAGAGCTAAGTCTATCATATTTAATCATCACACAATGCTGCTGTTGCTGTGTACAATGTTCTCTTGGTTTTGCTCACTTCACTTAGCATCAGTTTGTCTAAATCTTTCTAGGTTTTACTGAAATCAGCCTGCTCATCATTTCTTATAGCACAATAGTATTCCATTACATTCACATATGACAGCTTGTTCAGCCATTCCTTAATTGATGGTCATCCTCTCAATTTCCAATTTTTGCCACCACAAAAAGAGCTGCTATAAATATTTTTGTACATCAGGTCCTTTCCCCTTTTTTGTGATCTCTTTGGGATACAGACCTAATAGTGGTATTTCTGGATCAAAAGGTATGCACAGTTTTATAGCCCTTTAGTCATAGTTCCAAATTGCTCTCTAGAATGGTTGGATCAGTTCACAACTCCACCAACAATGCGTTAGTGTTCCAATTTTCCCACCTCTTCTCCAACATTTATCATTAGCCAATCTAATAGATGTGAGGTGGTACCTCAGAATTGTTTTAATTCATCTTTCTCTAATTGATAGTGATTTAGAACATTTTTTCCACATGATTATAGATAACTTAAATTTCTTCCTCTGAAAACTGCCTGTTCATATCCTTTGACCATTTATCAATTGGGGAATGACTTGTACTCTTATAAATATGACTCAGTTAGCTATATATTTTAGAAATAAGCCTTTATCAGAAACACTGGCTGTAAAATCTTCCCTCCCTCCAGTTTTCTGCTTTCCTTGTAATCTTGGTTGCACTGGTTTTGTTTGTGCAAAACCTTTTTAATTTAATGTAATCAAAATTATCCATTTTGCATTTCATAGTGTTCTCTATCTCTTGTTTGGTCATAAATTCTTATGTTCTCCATAAATCTGACAGGTAAACTATTCCTTGATCTCCCAGTTTGCTTATAGTATCAGTCTTTATATCTAAATTGTGCACCCATTTTGACTTTATTTTGGTGTATGGTGTAAGATTTTGGTCTATGTCTAACTTCTGCCATATTCTTTTCCAGTTTTCCCAGTAGTTTTTGTCAAATAATAGGTTCTTCTGCTGAATCTAAGATGAAATTCAGTACAGATTAATGTAAAGTCTTACATTTGAATACAAAAAGTCAACACTGTAAGTATAAGATGGGGAAGGAATGGATAGACAGCAGTTGTCCTGAGAAAAAATCTGGAGGTTTAGTGAGTCACAATCTTAATACAGTGGGATATGGCAGCCATAAAAGTTAATGCAATTTTGGGCTGCATTAAGAGCTTCTAACGAGAAGAAAGTCAGTCCCTCTCATCAGATCTCATCTCAAGTATTATATTCAGTTCTGGGTGCCATGGCTTGATGCCAAGACAATGATAAATTAGAAGAGAGGGGCAAAGGAGGGAAGCCAAGATGGTGAAAGGTCTTGAGTTCATGTCATATAGACATTGGTTGAGATTAATGGGCATGGTTAGCCTTGATAAGAGAAGATTCAAGAAGGACATGATAACTGTGGTCAAGTATTTGATGAAGTATCATGTGGAGGAGCTATTATACTTGTTTTGTTTGACCTCAGAGGGTAGAATGGGCAGCAATGCATAGGAGCTACAAGGAGACAAATTTTGGTTTGATGTCTGGCAAAGTTTCCCGATGATTTGAGCTGTCCAAAAGCAGAAATGGGCTGCCTGGAAATGTGGTGGGTTCTTCCTCTTTAGAGGTATTAGAAGCACACAGCAAGAACTGAATAAATGCTCATTTCTTTCTTTCCTTCCTTACAATGACTCCATAAGGTCGGCACTAAAAGTATTATTATCCCCATTTTATCAGTGAGGAAGATGAGGCTTAGAGAAGTTAAACAACTTACAGTCACATAGCTAGTAAATGTTAGAGGCTGGATTTAAACCTAGGTCTTCCTCACTCCAAAGCTAGCATTCTCCTCACCTCAGGGAAATCAGGTTTTTTTTTTTTTTTTTTTGCATCCTCTTCCTCAAGCCCCAACTTCATGACCAACTGATTATAGGCTCTCCCCCATTTCCACATTAGTTTCAACACTAGTGCCATCTGCAGCCCTTTCTCCAGCTTCTTTACTTATTTTCCAGCACTGAATGCTATATTTTGCTCCTCATTTGGTCAATCATATACTGGAGGCAGCTGTGGGAAAGTGATGAGAGCTGGAACTTAGCATCTTTAGGGATCTGGGTTTTAATATGACCCCTGACACTTACTATCATGATAGTCATCCTATCAAATGAGGTGATGTATTCAAATCAGCATATGAATGTTACTTCTTGTCTCCACCCCCCCAGCTTCATCAATCTTGTCATTATAACTACCTTATCTCTATTGTTCCTCACCCTATTATGTCTTTTCTCTCACTCAACTCTTATCTTCTACCTCATCCTTTCCAGTAGCCCTAGAATGGAAGTTTAAAGCTGGAGGGAAACAGAGATCATCTGTTTAGGAACAGGCATCTTGACATTATAGAAGAGTACTTGACCCATACAGTTACCATTCTATGATATGACTGCCTTGAGTTATGGGGAAGGGGAACATGAAGACATGTTAACATTATGTTCTCTGTGTTATCTGTATTTCCGGCAACCTGGAATCAATAAAGGAGCCACTCCCTTGGGGAGGGATCTGAGCAATGACGCAGTGGCCTGGGATTCAGAAGGTGCCACAGAATAAAGGGAAGGGCCAAAGAAAAATTATTGATTGGGCCCAGGGTGTGTCTGTAGTTATAGGACTATCAATAGACTAGAAGAAGTGAGATCAGGAAATAGGAATCTAGTGGAACCATTTGGGGCAAATGGTTTCTGGTAGAAAGAAATGATCAATACAGGAGTGAAGTAAGCCTATGGTGGCAGCAGCTCATATCAAATCTAGAGACCAAGGTGGTTTAGACTTTAGGTGTGAGGAGGCAATATGACCTTTCTGGAGAGCATGGAGCTCAGATGACAGTCTAGGTAGGTGGGTAGAGCAGCCAACCTCAAAGAAAGGCAGGACTATA
Source organism: Vombatus ursinus (assembly GCF_900497805.2). NCBI lineage: Eukaryota > Metazoa > Chordata > Mammalia > Diprotodontia > Vombatidae > Vombatus > Vombatus ursinus. The sequence goes on along the minus strand of NW_020951391.1, from coordinate 2,033,398 downwards.
CCTGCAAGTAGATAGAGGACCACATAGGACAGAGAAAGTGGATCTAGAATCTCAGATGTTCCCAAACTTATTTGGCCTATCACCCCCTTTTCAAAAAAAAAAAAATTACTCAGTGCCCTCCCTGGAAATCAACTTTCTTTACCCTTTAATGGTTTTTTTGAAATTTGTGTCATTTCAAAAAAAATTTTTTTTTTTAAAAAAAGATGTATCTTTAATTTAATAATTTATGGTAAATTTGTGCTTTTCCTGCATTGAAATTTTGATGACATAATATTGCATTATGTAACAGTATAATACTGTATGGTAAATGCACATATTCCTGCTGATGCATGCTGGACTTCCCAACAATGTGAGACACAGGCTTACCTGCCAACACTTGCTTGTTAAGACCTGTCAGCAGACTTGACCACTGATCAGTTATAACTTGCATTTTATGTGTTTATTTGGAAAATAATGTAGTCACTATGACTTTAATTACGTTATATAACAAATGAAACATGTATGAACATTTTTTCAAAATTTTCTTCTCTTCTTTCCTTATGCTTCCATTACCTCCTTGTTTTTATTCAACACCCCACCCCCCATTGTATCTGAGGCTACTACTCCCCATCATTCCAGTGCCCTCCAGGGGGGGCGATATCATCCACTTTGGGAACCTCTGCTGGATGATGGATGGTGCTTCCAGAAGACTGAATTCCCAACACTTCCAGAAGAGAGGAGCTAGGCTGTGAGGGGATTAGTACAACAAATGCTAGTGGGAGTGGAGTGAACCCCATTGACTCCATCTTGTGACTCAATTCTGGAGCTAGCTTTGTTCTCTTTCTATTCAATTATGGGTGTAGTTCAATTTCTGTCTTGTGAGAAAACTTCATTCAGTTGGGGGAATTGTGAGAAAATTTTGCTGTATTGTTTGAACCTAGCCCTGATGGCTGGGAAGCTGGACCACCTCTACCTGCTGCTTAGAGACCCTTATCTAAGGACCTAGGTAATGCTGACCAGAAACCCAGTTAGATCCGAAGATTGATGTAAAGATTTTTTTCATAATTAAACATCTCAAGCAACTGGTATGTCTTATCTGAAACTGGCCCTGTACAGGTCAATCAGTTATTGTTTCTATGTTCCTTTGATTGAATACAGATACCTGGGAGGAATGGTTCACCTCTTTTTCTGATTCCAGGGAATTGTACCTGTTCGTTCTCCCCCACCTAACTTGGAAAGTCCCTAATCTTTCCTCCAATTAGAAATCAGATCAGCTAATTTTGTATCCTGGTTAATTGTTTTCTTTTAATTAATTGGTCTTATTTCATTAATTGTTTTTAATGCATAAAATCTGTCTCCCCCTGTATTTGGGGGGTCTAGTGCCAAAGCTGAGGAAGGCTGGTTCTGATTTGTTATGCAATCAACATGAATTGCTTAATAAATTGATATGCTTGGGAGCTCAAACCTTTGTTTCCTCAGTCATTTCATCTTTCACTTGCCACGGTTGTGTGGTGTAGTCACGGATAAAGTATTGGACTGGAAGTAAAGAAGGCCTGGAATCATATACTGCCTCTGACACTTACCTGCTGACCATGAGCTAGTCAGTTAACCTCTCTGACTCTCAGTTTTCTCAGTTATAAAATGGGGACTAATAATAACCACAGTGCTTATCTCATAGGATTATTGTGAGGCTAAATGGCTAGCCCTTTGAAAACTTTAAAGTTTTATGAAGTGAATCTTCTTTTACTGAGTGTCAATGTGGAGTGTTTGGGGAGGGGGGTATAAAACGGTGTAAAAATGATTCATGCTCCTAACACTCCCTTTTTTTCTCTCTGAAACTCCCTTAATATCCTGATTAGACATGACTCATGATCAGTGAGTCACTTACTGTATGTTTAAGCACTTACTTATGTCAAGCACTTACTATATGTTAAGTACTACACCAAGTGCTTGGGATACAAAGAAAATTAAACCAGGGTCACTCCCCTTAAAGAGCTCTCATTCTAATGGGGGAGACAACATGTAAGCAACCGTGTACATAAGGAACGTTTATAGTGTAAATGAAAGGTTAACACAGAAGGAGCTAACGTGGGGGAGGGGGAAGGGGACTCCTGAAGAAGGTAGGATTTAAGTAGTGTCTTGAAGGAAGCTGGGGAAATGAAGAGGCAAAGGCATGAGGGCCAGCCAGAGCAAAAGCATGGAGTTTGGAGATGAGGTACCATGTGCAAGAAGCAAGAAGGCCATTGTCAACGGATGGCAGAGGATGTGGAGGGGAGTAACATTAGGTCAGCTTCAGCTATGCTTCGGATTCTACCCCTTCTATCCTCTTGGCATCCCCCCTGACACCTACCGCCAATCTCCTCCACCACTGACTCAATTCCCAGTTCTGGGATCATAACCAAATCAACACTGCCTTTGCTTCTGGAAAGAGTGTGTCAACTCCCTGATGGCTCTACCCACCATCCTTATGACTTCTCAAACGAAAGCTCCACACCACAGCCTATGTAAGTTGTGTCCTTTCACTGAGGGCAGGAGTTGGTATATTTTGTATTTGCATTTCTATGGAATCAAAGGCCTAATTTTTTAATCCCTAAATACTGACAGTATTTGCCGTACTGCTGTACAGCAGCAAAATATTGAATATTAAGTTTCCAAAGAATGAAACACAAATATCAGACAGAGAACAATAGAAAGGCACATGGTTTATGTGAGGAGGTTTCAACATATAAAAAATGAGAGACTCATTAGAGCAGGAGAAAAAAGCATCATTAAAGAGCTATATGATAGAAAGAAAAGAATTGGTCACATGGGGAAGGCAATGGCCCCTTCTCAATGTCAGAAAAAAGTGAAAAAAGTCTCTAGCATATTAGAACTTATGCGAGGCCGTGAAGAAAGAGGATGGGCATCCATGGAGGGTTGCATTTCATATGATTGGAAGGAACTTCCAAACTAATGGGATCCTGGATCCATTTGAGTCATGAGTATCTCTAGCACCTAGCATAGTACTTGACACACAGTAAGCATTTAATCAGTATTTTTTATTCACTCATTCAAGGTGCTATACAAATGCTAGTGATGACAAGGTTGATGATGACAACTATGAGGATGATGATGATGACAATTAAAACGATGAATATTAATATGAATGTGAATGCCAGTATGCTCAGAAAGACAAAGGGGAGAATTCTTGGACAGAAAATATAATGAAGGTTTTTCTTATCCAACTGGAACATCTCCTTGGGGGCTACCATCTCCAACATCTGTTCACATTGTCAGCCTGTGTGCCTGACTAGTCTTCCCCTCAGGACTCCAGGCACATGAAACGATAACAATTTCCTTTCTGTTAGGAAAAAACTAACAGAATCACTGGACTCTGTTGTGATTGTCCTATTAGGGAAAGTAGATGTTCTCAGAAATGCTGGTTCAGTCATGTTGCAAAAGTAAGCCTGATGTACGAAACCTAATGAATTCTATTTAATCTGGTTTAATTCAATAAACCCTCATTAAGCACGTACTATGTCTGAGGGGCTTTTTTAGGCACTGAGGTCACAAAGTGGGGAAGGGAAACATCTTTTGGCCTCGAGAAGTTTACATTTACTGTTGCCCTATTGATTTTCTAGGTGCTAGGATCTTTAGCCAACTGATTGTGGCTTCAGACTCATCAGATACGTAAGAGAGAACATACCGAGACTCACTCTGCTGGTTGTTTTCTCTCTCTGTTTGGGTGTCAACAAAGCACAAAGACACATACAAAGGGGAAGGCATTATCATTCAAGCTATTATGACCTTGCCTATTTATTTATGTCGAAGATCTGGCCCTTATTCTTTCTGTTCTCCAGCCTTGCCCTTGTTTGGGTTCTGACTGCAAAAATATGCACACTGGTTTAAGGAGATGATACTACAATACCCTGTCTTAGAAGGTGTATTGGCTTATTTCAGCCCCTGCTGAAATAAATGCTTCCTCTCACTTTTGGTTGTCCCTACTTTCACCACACCCCTACAACTTGGCTCCTTCTTATGCCATTGATAGGATTGGTGACAAAATCATAGAATCTCAGAGTTAGAAGCGACTTCAGAGATCATCTAATCCAACCCTCAGCCTGATGTGGGAATCTCCTCCACCACATCCTTGACAAGCAGCTGTCTGGTCTCTACTCAAACACCTGCGGTGATGGAAAACTCACAAGATCTCACAGACAGCACATTACCTTGCTGAACAGCTCTGATTGTTAGGATGTTCTTTGTATTGATTTAAGCCCACCACTGGGTAGCCTCTACTCAATCTCTCACTTATTTTCTTTTAAATATATTTTTATTTATTTCATTAAATATTTCCTAATTACATGTAAAAATTTTTTGACATTTGTTTAAAAAAGTTTTGAGTTCCAAATTCTCTCCCTCCCTCCCACTCCTCCTACATCCTTGGGAAGGCAAGCAATTTGATATTGATTATACATGTGAAATGATGCGAAACATATTTCCATATTAGCCATGTTGCAAAAGAAAATAGATGGAAAAAAAGAAAAATAAAGAAAGTTTTTTTTAAAGTATGCTTTCCTGTGTATTTATAATTCATCAGTTCTCTCTCTGGACTTTCTCACTTATTTTCTTTCTTTTTTCAAATTTATTATTTATTTATTTTAACATTAATTTTTAAAAAAATTTTGAGTTCTGAATTATCTTCCTTCCTCCCATCCCTCCCCTACCCATTGAGAAGGCAAGAAATGTGATATCAATTATACATGTGAAATCATGCAAAGCATATCTCCACATTAGCCATTTTGCAAAAAAAAGCAAGAAAAGTAAAGAAAGTGAAAAAATATGCTTCAATCTGCACCCAGACTCCATCAGTTCTCTCTCTGTAGGTGGGTAGAATTTTTCATTTCATTTCATTTCCAGTCCTTTGTAATTGTCTTGGATCATTGTATTGATCAGAAACGCTAAGTCATTCACAGTTGATCATCATATCATATTGCTGTTACTGTGTGCAATGATCTGATTCTTCTCACTTCCCTTTGTGAATCTGTGTAAGTCTTCCCAGTTTTTTCTGAAACCATCTTGCTTGTCATTTCTTATAGCACAGCAATATGCAATCACAATCATATACTACAATTTGTTCAGCCATCCCCCAACTGATGGGCATCTCAATTTCGAATTATTTGCCACCACAAAAAGAGCTGCTATAAATATTTTTGTACATGCAAAAATACATCCTTTTTCTTTGATCTCTTTGGAGTACAGATTGAGTAGTGGTATTGCTGGGTCAAAGGGTATACTTTTATAGCCATTTGGGCATAGTTCCAAAGGGCTCTCCAGAATAGTTGGATTAATTCACAACGCTACCAACAATGCATTAATGTCCTATTTTTTTAACATTCCCTCCACAACATTTGTCATTTTCCTTTTCTTTCATGTTAGCCAATCTGGTGATTTCGAGGTGGTACCTCAGAGTTGTCTTCATTTGCATTTCTCTAATCAATTGTGATGTAGAGCATTTTTTCATGTAACTATAGATAGCTTTAATTTCTTCAAAAACTGCTTGTTTATATCCTTTGACTATTTATTAATTGGGGAATGACTTGTATTTTTATAAATTTGACTCAGATTTTGACATATTTGAAAAATGAAGCCTTTGTCAGAGAAACTTGCTATAAAATTTTCCCTTGGTTTTCTGCTTTCCTTCTAATCTTGTCTGCATTGGTTTTGTTTGTGCAAAAACTTTTAAATTTAATGTAATCAAAATTATCCATTCTATGTACTCTCTGTCTCTTATTTAGTCACAAATTCTTCCCTTTTCCATAGATCTGACAAGTAAACTATTCCATACTCCCCTAATTTGTTTATGATATCACCCTTTATGTTCATGTCATGTACCCGTTTTGACCTTATGTTGGTATAGAGCATGAGATGTTAGTTTATACCTGCTGTTGTGTAGTTGTTTCAGCCAGGTCTGACTCTTCATGATCCCACTTGGAATTTTCTTGGCAAAGATATTGGAGTGGTTTGCCATTTCCTTCTCCAGTTCATTTTACAGTTGAGGAAACCAAACAAACAGAGTTAAATTACTTGCCCTGGGTCACACAGCTAGTAAGTATCTGAGGCCAGATTTGAACTTGGGTCTTCCTGACTCCTGGCCTCGTATTCTATCTATTGCATCACCTAGCTGCTCCACACCTAGTCTATACTTAGTTTCTGCCAAACTGCTTTCCAATTTTACCAGCAATTTTTGTAAAATAGTGAGTTCTTATCCCAAAAGCTGGGATCTTTGGGTTTTTCAAACACAATACTAGGTTACTATGGTGATTTATTATGGTATATTGTGTATGCAATCTATTCCACTGATTCACCTCTCTATCTCTTAGTCAGCACCAGATTGTTTTGATGGTTACCACACCAATTCTGCTTTTTGAGGAGTTCTCTAATATTTGTACCTCTTAGTTGGCCAATTTTGGTTTTCAAAGTGTTATTTTCTTTAGTATTTTTTGTGTGCTTTTTTTTTAACTAAATGATTCACTCTCATTCCTCTCCCTTGTTTGATTTTTAAAATCTTTTTTGAGTTCTTTCAGGAATTCTTGTTGAACTTGTGTCCAATTCACTTTTTTTTTTCCATTTGAGGCTTTGCTTGTATCTATTTTGACATCAATGCCTTCTTCTGATTTTATGTCTTGATGTTCCTTGTCACCATAGTAATTTTTTATGGTTGGATTCTTTTTTTGTTGATGTTTGCTCATTTTTCCAGCCTGTTTCTTGACTTTGAACTTTATATCAAAGTTGGGCTCAGTTCTTGGGTGGAGGGGACACTGTTCCGAGCTTTAGCTTTTTCATGCTACTATTTTCAGAGGTAGTTCTGGTGGTCTGTAAGTTTTTGGTGCTTCTGAGGTGGTATGTTCCAAGGAAAGATGTGGTCACTGCTCTCTTGGCCTGTCCTCTGGTCTTTACCCAAGAAGAAACCTTGTTCCCCTGCCACACTGCAAGCCCTAGTACTCTTTTTCACCCTGAAAATGTGACCTGGAATTTCATCTGGGCAATGAAACAAGGTCCTGCACCCAGTGCCAGCAAAGGGTCCCCAATAATGTCTTTCCAACTATTTGTCCAACCCTCTTATTGTCTCTGCACTGAGAGTTCCTGAAACTGCTGCCACCACTGTCATAGTCATCTCCAAGGTCCCTTGCTAATGTTGCTGTCACATATGCTGAATTCTGAGCTAGCTTTCATCCTGGCATCATAGACCACTCCTGATGACCTCTAAAGTTGTCTTGGGTTGGGAAAATATTTCACCCCGACCTTTTGTTGCCTCCTCCTCTCCAGAATTCAATTTGAGGTAGTATTTTAAAGGTATTTGGAGGGGAATGTCGGGAGAGTTCAGCTGAGTTGCTGCCTACACTCTGCCATCTTGGTCCCCACACTGCCCCCCTACACTTATTTTCAACTTCTCCCTCTCTACCAATTCACTTTCTATTGCCTACAAACATTCCCATATCCCCCTCATACTGAAAAAAATACTCCTCACTTGATCCTTTCATCCCTGCTAACTATCATCCTCTGCCCTTTGAAAAGGCTTTGGACAGTAGGTGCCTCCATTTTCTCTCCTCTCACCCTCTTTTTAACCCATTACAATCTGTCTTCCAACTTTATCATTCCACCAAAACTGCCCTCTCCAAAGTCAGTAACGATCTCTTAGTAGCCAAATCCAATGGCCTTTTCTCAATCCTCATTCTCCTTGACCTCTCTGTGGCCTTTGACACTGTTGGTCACTCTCTCCTCCTGGATACTCTTTTCCCTCTAGATTTTTGGGACACCACTCTCTCCTGGTTCTCCTCCTACTTCCCCAACCACTCCTCTGTTTCCTTTGCTGGATCCTACTATGCCCTCTCATCCTAGATATCCCTCAGGGTTCTGTCATGGGTTCTTTTCTTTCCTCCCTTTATGCTACTTGGTGATCTCATCAGCTCCCATGGATTTAGTTACTATCTTTATGTTGATGATTCTCAAATCTACCTTTTCTTCCCCAATCTCTGCTGACCTTAATTTTTTTTTTTTTTTGGTGAGGTAATTGGGGTTAAGTGACTTGCCCAGAGTCACACAGCTAGTAAGTGTTATGTGCCTAAGGCCAAATGTGAAGTCAGATCCTCCTGACTCCTGGACCAGTGCTCTATCCACTGCGCCACCTAGCTGCCTCGACCTTCAATCTTATATCTCCAACTGTCTTTCAGACATCTCAAAGTGGATGTCTAGTAGATGTCTTAAACTCAGCATGTCCAAAACAGAACTCAAGCATGATCTTTCACCCTAACCCCCTACCTTTCCTATTACTATCCAGGACAATACCATCCTCCCAGTCCCTCAGGCTCACAACCAAGGAGTTATCCTGAATTCCTTACCATCTCACTCCCCCTTATATCCAATTTGTTACCATGGCCTGCTGATTTCACCATGCAGCATCTCTCAAACATGCCCCCTTCTCTCCTCTGACATGGCCACCCCTCTAGCATAGGCCCTCATCATTTCACACCTGGACTATTATAATAGCTGCTGGTAGATCTGCCTGCCTCAAGTCTCTCCCCACTCCAATCTATCTACCATTCAGCCACCAAAATGATTTTCCTACAGTGCAGGTCTGATCACATCATGTCTTTATTCAATGAATTCCAGCGGCTCCCTATTGCCTTCAGGACCCAATACGCGATGCATTGTTTGGCACTCAAAACCCTTCATAACCTAGCCTCCTCCTACCTTTCTAGTCTCTTATACCTTACTCCCCAACATCTACTCTTCTATCCAGTGATACTGACCCCCTAACTGTCTCACAAACAGGACATTTCATCTCTCAGCTCTGGGCAATGTCTCTGGCTGCTCCCAGGCCTCTACTCCAACTGCTGACCCCCCTGGCTTCCTTTAAGTCCCAACTGAAATCCTACCTTCTACAGGGGACCTTCCCCAACTCCTTTTAATTCCAATGCATTCTTTCTGTTAATTATTTCCTGTTTATTCTACCTATAACTTGCTTGGTATATATTTGTTTGCATATTGTCTCCCCCATTAGATTGTAAACTTCTCAAGGACAGAAACTGTCTTTCACCTCTTTTGTATCCCCAGCACATAGCATTGTGCCTGCACATAGTAGGTGCTTAATAAATGTTGAATGAATTGAATAGAATTCCACTTGTTGGTCATGGGTTATTGTAGATCTAGAGATGTCCTCATTTTCCTCTCTTGAGTAAAAATTCCCACATCATTCTTGGTCCCAGATCCATCCATTTCCCTGTTTTCTTTCTAGGACTTTACACTGTGCTGAATTCCCTCTTTAGTCCAGTGCTCATGCCAACCTTCACAAAAGTCACCTCATTCTAGCCTCAATGCCCAAGGATTATCAGAGAACCCTTTAAGAGCCAGAGAGATGAAGGCCACTAGCACTGAGGTCACACTCAAAGACCCCTCTAAGTTATACAATTCCCTCTACAGTGACCTCTCTGATTTCGGGATTCTGCCTATCCTAGTTTCAGACCTTTTCTCTGTGCTTCTCTGCTACCTCTGGCTTTGTCTAATCAATATCTTCCTTCTCCTTTCTGGCTTGATACCTGTCCTTTGCCAGTCTTTTTTTTTTTAAAGGTTCCTGACAACCTTTGATCCACCCTATAGATAGTAAAAAAAAATGCGAAGGACTCACAATAGCATATAAACAATTAGTACAACTCTTTTCTCCCTCTTGGGTGGGTTCCTTTTCCAGAGGGTTCTAAACAATCCCTTCCACTCTCATAGCATTAACCTGTGGTTTGGACTCGTCTTGTAGGGGAAACACATAGGGCAAACATTTGCTGGGCAGCAAATCTCATTTTCAGATGACCACGATATCCAAATAACTCACTGTAATAAAAGAGGACAAAGTCCAGGTGGTCCTTGCTTCTCCATATCATTTCATTTGGTTCCTTGCCACTAATCTTCCCAGCAATGGGAACCAACTATGTGCAACCTCATCTCTCTCTGAGAGACACATTGCTCAGGAAATCCCCTTTCTTCAGATAGTAGTCTGGGTCCCCAGACTTTTAAACTTGAAGTTACTTAGGGAATCCACAAGGCTTGCATCATTCAAGAAATTCCCCTTCTTAGGTTAAAAGGCCAGATGCTTAAGAAGTCCTCCCTCTCCCATCTCCCAAATAGAAGGCTAGGGTTCAGGAATGATACTGTCCAGGAATTTCCCTATTAGGTCATGTGGATGAGTGCATGTCTAATATAGTTCTCTCTGCAGCCACCATTAATAATCCCCCTTCCTATGTAGCATCCTCTCTCTCCCCCCAAATCTCCCCCAAGAGCACAAGGGGCAAAACATATTCCTGGTATTCTGACTTTTATCCTCTTATATCCAGAGTGACATCTAAAGAGTGCTGGAGGGTGGTAGCATGGCCTAGGGGGGTCTAAGGCACTGAATTTGGGACAACTAGGAGGCACGTTGGATAGAGCACCAGTCTTGGAATCACAATGACCTGAGTTCAAATCCAGCCTCAGACACTTGCTAGCAGTGTGACCTTGGGCAAATCACTTAACCCCGATTGCCTCCCCACCCCAAAACAAAAAAGCATTGTATTTGGAATCTGAACATATGTGTTCAAACTCTGGCTCTGTCATCTATTCCTTGCGATCTTGGGCAAAGCACTTAACGTGTCAGAGATTCAGTTTATTTACTGCTCTGGAATCAGAAGATCTCCATTCAAATCTTGCTTCTGCCAATGCCTTGTGACCTTGACCAAGTCACTCAACCAGCCTCAGTCTCCCCATATATAAAACAAGAGACTAGAGCAGCAGTTCTCAAAGTTTTTGGATTCAGGACCTTTTTATTCTCTTAAGATTATTGAAGACCTTGAAGAGCTTTTGTTGATGTGGATTATAGCTATTGATAATTTCTGTTTTAGAAATTAAAACTGATAAATTTTTAAAATGTTTATTAATTAATTTTAAAAGAACAAGAATATGTATTAACACAAACGATATATTTTTATGAAAAAACTATATTTTATAAAACAAAAGATTAATAAGAAAAGTAACGTTATTTTCCACGTATTTGCAAATCTCTTTAATGTCTGACAATAAAAAATAGCTGGATGCTCATATCTGCTTCTTCATTCAGTCTGCTGGGATATGTTATTTTGGTTGAAGTTTATGAAGAAAATCTAGCTTCACCCACATATGTAGTTGGAAAAAGGAGAAATATATTAATAGGCAAATAACATTAGATGTCTGTGATGATGATGAAAATATTTTTTACTTTACAGACCCTTTAAAAGGGTCTCAGGGACCCCCAGGGGTCTGAGAGCTACATTTTGAGACCAAATTAGATCTCAGGTTCCTTCAAGTTCTAAAATGGGTGTTCTTATGATCCAGGGTCTCAGAGCAGTTAGGTCCATTGGCCAGACTCAGTGAAGCCCTCTGCGGCCCCCTGCTGTCCCTGGTAAATGCCGAAGCCTCTTGGCTCAATCCGAACCCTATTAACCCTGTCATTCTCAATTTTTATAAATTATGATTGGCCTGTCCGCACAGTGTAGATCCCCCATGGCCTCTGTGTGTTGCAAGCTGAATGCACTGCCCTGCTTGAGGAAGGGCAGCTAAGACAATTTATGGAGTAGCATGGTTCAGTGGAAATAGCACTAGATTTACATTGGGGGAGGAGAGGCTGACAAGAAGGGGGGGGGAGAGAGGAAGAGAAGGAGGGAGACAGAGAAAGAGAGAGAAGGGAGGGAGGGAGAGAGAGAAGGGAGGAGTAAGAGAGAGATAAAGGAAGGGGGAGGGAGAAAGAAAGAGAAGAGAGGAGAAAGAGTAAGAGAGAGGTATATGACACTTTTCTAAGACTCTAAAGCTTTAGAGTTTCCTTCAAATTAGGGCTGATATGAGTGAGAGAGAGTCTCTGATTTTGATTTTCATTAATAACCATCATAAGCTCCTCAGTAGCAGAAGTATACAAACAATCTAATTCTGGACCATGTACCCTTAGGCGTGGGTTACTGATAAACCACGTTCCTGTAGCTAAGACTGGCAAGTATCTAAGTGATACTCAAGAATCCAGAGTGAAGAGTGAAAAGGAGATGTGGGCCAAGGAAAAGCCATATTCCCTGGGTTATCTGGTATGGGGGTGAAGGTGTGGTCTGGGAGTGTGGGCTACACCCTTCCCAGAGCTTGCTGAAATTTCAAAGGTAAGATGGAAGGAGGGTGTAAGTATTTCTGACTTGTGGCTTCCCTCACATGGACAAACCTTTCCTGATAGTGCCATCTGGTGGTTACAGGTAATTATGCCGAATGGATGAATGATTATTAAGCACCTAACACATAGTGGGTACAATGCTAGGCACTGGACATATGAAGAAAAAAGTGAAACAGTCCTAGACCCTGGTGGGTCTCTCTGAGGTTTTGTAGGACCTAAGGTAAGTGAGGAATGGGTCACAGCTGGTGCTATAGCCCTGGGTCACCTTTGGACACTGTTCTCTGGGTAGGGTAGAACCATGAAACTACAGAGGTCACCTTCAGTCTTGTACCCAAGGGTGTTATAAAGCTCAAATGAAATAATGAATGTAAAGCACTTTGCAAACTTTGAAGCACTATATAAAAGTCAATGATTAGTAATTATGATTGAGATAATAATTGAATAATAATAAACTTTGTTATTATCCTACAGTCATGAGGCCTCTTGTCTGGTGATGATTTAATTCCCTGAAACTTCTCCTGAACTCCTGCTGAGCATAAGCAACATTTTTAGAGCAGTACAGGAATGTGCTGGTAAATGTTTAACAACTGGGCTTTTTGGGGGGGCGGGGAAATGTATGTACATGCATTTTAGAGTTTAACCTGCACCATTGACCTTTTCTTAAGTTTATAAAGTCAATAAAACCATAAATCAAGACCTGATTTGTCGCAATTGCTGATTTCTGTGGTGTCAAGGCTCACATTGAAAATTTAATAATCTGTATCCTCAAGTTAGTCAAAGCAAATTCCAGCACACTCCTGATTACACCTAAGAGACATGGAATTGAATGAGCTCCAAAGGGACTTTAATGTGCCCCCCTCCCCACCTTTTTAAAAATTTTATCTGGACCTATCATTTGACAGGTACAGAGAACTCCTTGCGTGTCTACTGATGTAGAGGAATTAGTAGCGTCTCTGAGATCTTTCCTCTGAGACAGTGGCCCCAGGCCACTGAGAAGTTAATTGACTCACTCATGGTAGGTTTGGCATGGGATCATAAGATTCAGGGCTACAAAGAGACCTTCAAAATTCTCTAACATAACTTTTTAATTTTACATTTGTTTAACCCCGGGCATGTAGTACTTAACTTTGCTGAGCCTCAGTTTCCTCATGTCTAAAATGATACCTGCTCTATTTGCCTCACAGGGCTTTTTCTGGAAATGCACACATACACACACAAACCAAAAAAAAAACCATTTTGCATACTTTGGACCTTCTTATAAATGTGAACTAGAGATGAGCAAACCCAGCCCCATCTGTACCTGGATGTGGAGGTCCGTTCCCAGAGATGTACCTATCTATACATTGCTATATATCAGAGATGCATATATCTATATATCTGTATGTATATGGAATATATAAACATATATATATATAACATATACATATATGTACATGATGTGTATAAATACACTACATATCTATAGAAATATAGATCAACAAATCTATATAGATCTATAGATAGTGTATGTGTACATGCCACATATACTTCTATACATGCATTTATGTATGTATACCATCAGTACATCTATACATGCATGCACATATTTATATAGAATATGTAATATATAATATATATGTACATATATACATATAAACATGTACATCATATGTGGCATATACATTTTATTTACTAATATTACATAAGTATTATGTACTGATGCATGATCTGTATAGGCTATCTATTCAACTGCATGCCATGATCTGGAAAATAGAAATTCTTCATCCACTTGGTTTTTCCTCTATGGATAGTTAGTCCAAACCTTCTTTAGGTGGCAATGGATCATTTCTAGGAGGTTCTGGAATGTTCATAGCTTTGATATGCTATGCACAATGTCATTTACAAACTGTAGTTATCAGGAAAGACCTTTCCTTTACCCTGCCTCCAATATCTAGAGTTCCTATGGCTCCCTACTTTGAGGCCATGTTGAGGGTGAGACACAAACCCCAAACCCTGTCTACCAAATGTAGCCACTTTTTTTCCACTCAGTTACGGCTTGTCCTTATAGGTACTGTAAGCTCTAGTGGTATTGACTCCTCTTATTCTAGCCATACCCTACAAGTCAGCCCAGTAAGACTGGCTCCACCTTGCACACAATCCATCCCCTACACTTTTATTATTTCTTATCATCATCTGAGGTCTCTGTAGATACTTATTTTAAGTATTTGTAATCTAGATTTTAGCCACGCAGGAATGTTATCTTCCATTTATAACATTGTTCTTATGGAAATAACAGCTCCCTCTAACTCTGCTTCACCTAATTTCATGTTTCTGTGAAACTAATTAATACCCTTGGGTGGAATATGCTATATAACATTAAATCACCAGCAAATAATGTGTTAAAAAAAACATATTGCATCAGCTTCTTGAAGCAAAAGCCTTCACCAAATTAGAATTTAATGTGATGCAACTCGCTTTTGTACAGACACTTAGGTGGCACAGTAGGCTTGGAATCAGGAAGACTAGCTGTATGACCCTGGGCAAGTCACTTAACCCTGTGTGCCTCAGTTTCCTCATCTGTAAAATGAGCTGCAAGAGGAAATGGCAAACCATGCCTGTATCTTTGCCACGAAAACCCCAAATGGGGTCGCAAAGAGTCAGACATGACTGAAAAACAACAACCCTAGCTTTTGTAAAAGGTATAAACCTTTATTTATAGAAATTTATTTATATAAACATTTATTTGATCAATGTTTTTATGCCTTTTGCAAAAGCATAGCTGAAGACATAGTCCATTATGCTATTGAATAGCCTTTATACAAAGACCCAGATGGCAAATTTCTCTTTGACTTTGTTTCCTGGAAAAGGTCTCTCTTTCAGAGTGGAAATTGTACACTTACTTTCTTAGCCAAAGAGTTCTATACGCCCTGATAGGATTCTTTTTTTGCCTTAGCTTCTAGGAAACTCAAGGTGACTAGGACAAATACTTTTTTACTTCAGTTATTGTTTTTGGCTTGTTTTTACTTTAAACACTCTTTTTATGTTGCATCTAGTTTTGTAGGTTGATAACAGGGATTAGATCTGTGATTTCATGTTGTTTGGTCATTTCAGTCATGTCTGACACTTCATTACTCTATTTGGGGTTTTCTTGGCAAAGATACTGGAGTGGTCTGCCATTTCCTTTTCCAACTCATTTTACAGATTAGGAAATTGAGTCAAACAGAGTTAAATGACTTGCCCAGGGTCACAGAACTAGCAAATGTCTGAGGTCAGATTTGTGCTCATGAAGATGAGTCTTCCTGACTTCAGGCTTGGCACTCACGTAATATGGCTCCACCTGACTGCTAAAGCTTTGCTTAGGCAGCACCAGAATTGAGGCTTGGAGGGAGCCAGGGATTCCAAGAGTCAGAGGTGAGGATGAAAAACATTCCAGGCTTGGATTACAGACAGCCTCTGGAAGGGCATGAAGGCAGGAGATGAACTGTTGTCATTAGAGAGCAGTAAACTGGCCAATTTAGTTGGAACATAGAATGCATTGTGTGAATGAGGGAAAATATGAAATAAGCCTGGAAAGGTAAATGGGAGTCAGATTGTAAAAAATTAGACATTTAGCAGGAGATTTTGTATTTTATCCTAGAACCGAATGAGAGAATGATAAATTAATGAGACAACAGGGGGCACTTGAAACTTCCTGAGGAGGAGAGGGGCATGGTTTTATCAATATTTATGATTATCAGTTTGCCAGCTGGGTGGAACGTGGATTAGAGGGGGAAGAGACTGAAAGTGAGAATCTTGACTTCAATGAATTTATGATCTCCACTAGCACCATTTGCAATGATTTATGCCTTCTCAAACTATGCAGTGCTCATCCATAATCTTCCATCATCCTCCATTGAAGGGCTACTCAACCTGCCTTTCTGTAGAGATTTTTATATTTCAAGGACATCAGCGAAACATTCAGTCTTGTCCATTATGTCTCCCACACTCCTGCTGCCCAAGTGGTCCTCTTGAGTTTCTGGTTGTGCTTCGATGATATCGTCTCTACCTACTTCCTACACATGAGTCATGGATGCTACCGTGCTGATGCTTCCTTATGCCTGCCATGTTGCTCTTTGGGTTCCCAGCAAGATCAAAGTGTTTTATGATTCTCAGCCATATGCTGTAGCATCACCAGGAGAATTGGTGGCAGGTTGAGAAAGCCTGAGAGAGACAACCCCACCCAACCTCCTCTCCATTCTGGGCCCATTGTCCATTTCCTCTGACTGTCCAAAATGTATGTAGTGATGGATTAACTCAATGGGTTGCCCATCTGAATGCATGTTGTAATATCCTAGAAAAATAAATGAAAATAAAACAGAGGTACAAAAGACTTTTGAGGGACTTTGAGCAGAAAGCAAATGTTCTTAACCTCAGGTCCACAGACCACCTCCCTCCCAAGGGTTCCATGGATAGATTTCAAGGAATCTGGGAACTTGGGTGAAGGAAAATGTATCTTTTTTTTCATTAACTGAAATTTAGCATTTCTTTCAATTATTTAAAAATGTCATTCAGAAAAGATGTCTATAGGCTTCACCAGAGGGGTCTATGAAACATAAAATGATTAAAAACCTCTGATGTAAGGGAAAGGTGGAAAATAAATTTAGAGAAGTAGGTGGGGACTTATTGTGAAGAGCCTTAAAATGACAAATTAAAGAGTTTAGACTGAGCGGTGAAATGTACCTGTGTCTGACACCTGGTATTATAAGAAGCTCTAATGCTGTATGCAAGGGAGCATTGAGTTTGGCTATCTTCCGTAATAATCCGAACAACATGGGACCCTCCCTAGGAGGTGGGGGCCTCCATCAATGAGTTTTCCCATGTTGAACACCAGGGGGCAGAGTTAGCTCACATTCCCAAAGCCTGGGAAGATTTGTGCTCTGGTCCCAGTGCCTCTGTTTGGGACTCTGAATTAGCCACCCAGACAACACCATCGCGGAGCAGAGGGGCAGCCAGGGTTCCAGGCTGCTTGGTTCTAGGAAATACTTGCTGGTTCTATCAGAGATGAGGTGGGAGTGGCCATCTATCTCCCGAAGAAGGCATGCTCTCCTGGAGAGGGGCTCATTAGCTAAGCATCTCTACAACAGTTGATTTAGCAGGCAGATGAAAGGAGGTGCTGATTATAGCCAACCCCCTCCCAAGGGTCAGTTAGACACCAGGTCCTCAAACCTCTTCTAGGTGTGGGGCAGAGACTGGGGTGGGGACTTGGGATGAAAAGAGTCTCCGCATCTCCCCAGCTTCCTTCTTTTTGCTTGTCTTCATCTCTGGGTGATTCCCTTTTCCACCCATAATTAGGGAACCCGAATGTCCAGTTCTTGTCTTTGATGGGCACCCGGGTTACAGAAAGTGATTTGGCCTCCACTGTGACTCCTGAGTCCTCTCCCTTTCTACTCCCCCACCCCAGCGTTTTTTTCCCCTTCCCATTTCTCTGCCAGCTTCCAGCTTTCTGTGCTTTGTCTTTCTCCTCCTGACCTACCTCCCACTCCCCTACTGAGAGCATGGAGAATTATTTTCTTAAAATGGTTTCTTGGTCATGTCCCTTCCCTTCTCCAAACCCCTCAACAATTCTGTTACCTTTTGCATCAAATCAAATAAATTGTCTTTTCTTCTTAACTGTCTCCTCCCTCTCGTGATCTCCCATGACTCTTCAACTCATGCTCAGCCAATCTGTTCGCCATCCTCTGCAAATGATTTGGCCTCTCCCACCTCCCACCTTTGCACAGGCCTTTTCCTCCCAACCTGGAATGCTCTCCTCCCTTCTTTCTGGGTGTTCTGCCAAGTCATATCTCTCTTTTCTCTTTAAACTTTGAATTAATCTCTTTTAAGGAAGTTCATCTAGCTCTGTTCATTCTGATCCCTTCAGCATTGTACCCTTAGCATCTGTGTATAAATACCTATGAATGTATAATCTTTTTCTAAAAAAAAATCTGTAATAAATGTATAAGTATATTTTTAATAATTCAAGGATCTGTGATTTCATTGGTTAGTCAGTCCATGAGCATTTATTAAATGCTTACAATGTGCCTGGTACTGTGCTAAGTGCTTGGGATACAAAGAAAGGCAAAAACATGATTCTATCCTCAGGGATCTCCCATTGGAATGGAAGAGAGACACACAGAGACTATGTACATATAAGATGTATGTGGTATAAATGGGGGGGGTAATTTCAGAGCAGGGAAGTAACCACAGATTGAAATGATCCTAGAAAGGTAAATGACTATCAGATCATGAAAGATTTAAACACCAACCAGAGCATTTTGTATTTCATCCTAGAATTGAGAGAATGATAAATTAATAAGCAATAGGGAGCCCTTGAAACGTCTTGAGGAGGAGAGGGACATTGTCACATCAACCCCTCTTAAACTTGACTTAATAGTTGCTACGGTTCAAAAATTCATCAACCCACAGCTAACCTGGAGAGGAGCTTCTCGGAATTAATAAGCCTGTCCAAGGACATATATACAGATACAAATTTCTGTCCAGCTGATGCAAATTCTGTCGTTTATGTTTATAAACATGTATTTCTGAGCATCCTGTCTTCTCCATCTGGCTGGGAAGTCCTTGACTCTCGGGGCTCTTCCTTCTGTATCTCTCTGACCCCCAGTACCTAGTACAAGGCTCTGAACACATTGCAGGGGAACACCCCGGCTGGCTGAAACTAATCAAAGGCTAGGATTAATCGGCGGTAAGGTGTAGTGGTTAGGATGCTGGGCTTAGAGTCATGAGTATAGCACCAAATCTCTCCATAGACACTTACCAGCCATTGCCAAGTTAGACTCAAATTGGAATCTGACTTTGCCGCTTGCTGCCTGGGTGATCTTGGGAAAGTCATTTCCCTTTTCAGAGTCAGACCAGCTGAGCTCTGAGATTCCTTCCAGCTCCAGGGTCACAACCCCATGACCTTTCAAGGCCTCAGTTTCCTCATCTATAAAATGGATGATAATAATCCTTGTACTGGCTGCCTCATAGGGTCGTTATGAGGAACGCATCATATAAATGTGAGTTATCATTTTCCAGGTTTAGCAGATATAGAGCAGTCATTGGGGTAAGAAAGACCTAGGCCCAAGACTTGCCTCTGACACATACCGGCTTTGTGACCCTGAGCGAGGGACCCAATCTTTCAGAGTAAGACTGTGAATGGTAGAACAGTGGCCTATCTGCATTGACAGAAAGTTTCCTGCACTGGTAAAACCATAGGAGGTCTGGAAACCCCTTTCTTCCCCTCCTCCAAAATTGTCCCTCCATCCACCACAGGGCCTGCCTAGTGAAAGGTGTTGAGGAATCCTGATGCAGTTATCCTTGCCCCACAGTAGGAATTCTGGACCCTCCCACTTCCATTCCACCTTCAGTTTTAGGTTCATTTTCTGTAAAATGGGAGGCTAGAGTCTAAGGTCCCTTCTTGCTCTAAATCTCTGATCCATTAATCTCCCTTTTCTCTTTTAACCAACCCCACCCCATTCACATCTCATATTCCTTGAAGAGTAAATCTAGAAAAGAATCAGGGCAAGGGTCCAAGGAATCTTCGTGAGTGAAAGAACATCTTCTGCTCAGAACAGTCCCCAAGCTTAGTAACTCCACCAAGTTTTCTCCAGACCCTTAGGATGGTTCTCGTTCAATGCTTTTTGCTAGTGTCTTAGTCCCGCGTTCTCCCGGTCTGAGGAAAGATGGGTCTTCCCCTCCATGCTGCTCAGAGCCCTCCCTGTTCTTCCCTTTTCTGGGCAGAGGCCATTGGTTTGTTTAAAAAGCCTCGACAAATCTAGCCAATCAGGAAACTACCTGACCACTGGGTGGGTTTTGGCAAACTGCCCTTGGCAGGGGCCTATGCATTCCCACACGGTTGCTAACACATCCTTTTCTTCTTGGGGAGATGGGCGTGGGGGGACATCCCCAGACACACAAACAAAAGATTATGACAATAACCTAGTATCCGCAAGAACAATCTTCCCTCTGAAGTTCCTAAGGACGTGCCAGTTTTTCACTTTGTTCAGGGCAGGGTGGGAGTCAGAGTGAGGGGGGTGGCGTGGCGGTTGGTTCTGAGCAAGAATTTGGTAGAATGTCTTATGGGATAGCAGAAGGATTTTCCACAGAAACAACATCCATGACCTCCATACACATAAACTTCTGTTCATCTACTTCCTCAGCCAAGACCCAACTGTTCCCTGGAGCTTTTAGGGTCATGGAAATCTATAGTTGGAGTAGACCACTGAGGTCAATTAGGTTAACCCCTACTCAAGTCATGAATACTCAGTATTATTTTTGACACGTGTGTGTATGTGTGTGTGTTTATGTGTACAGCCTCTGCTTAGATGCCTCCAGTGAGAGGAAACCCCTACATCCTTCCAAAGGTACTTGGTCTGGTCCGCTTTATTTTAATGAGTGAAGGACAGCAGGGCTGTAGAAGGGAAAGGCAAGAACTAGGAGGTGGGAAAGTTTTGAGAAATCCTGAGAAGGGGGAAAATATGGGGTTTGGGCTATTCACTGGAAAATACTATTCCTAGATAAAATTCTTTGAACAAGAAAATCAGGAATTAGGAAAGTATGAACAGAGATTCTAGCTACCACTGTGACTTCCTATGAAAAGAACATGGGATGGGGCAACTAGGTGGCACAATAGACAGAGCACTGGCCCTGAAGTCAGGAGGACCTGAATTCAAATCTGGCCTCAGACACTAGCTGTGTGATCCTGGGC
Organism: Vombatus ursinus; assembly: GCF_900497805.2. Lineage (NCBI taxonomy): Eukaryota > Metazoa > Chordata > Mammalia > Diprotodontia > Vombatidae > Vombatus > Vombatus ursinus. Next base: position 2,012,525 of record NW_020951391.1, on the reverse strand, counting down.
AAGTCACTTAACCCCATTGCCTCCAGAGAGAGAGAGAGAGAGAGAGAGAACATGGCATCAGGAGTGAGAAGATCTGAGTTTGAGTCCTTCCTCTACCACTTTACTGGCTATGTGACAATGGCCAAGTCCCTTAACCACTCAGCCTTGATTTACTCATCTGTGAAATGGGGATAATAATCGCCTACCTCATCTCACAAGGTTCTTCTGAGGATCTGAGATCGTGGATGTAAAAAATTCTCAGGCATACTATGTAAGATATTTTAAATTCAATTCAGTTTATTTCTACGTTGATTAATCACGTCTCACGGTGAGACGCTTTAGTGCCAGCCACACTGTCTGACTTGCTGCTGTTCCTCAAGCATCACACCTCGTCTCCCACATCTGTCCCTTTGCGCTAGTTGTCTCCCCGGCCTGGAATGCTCTGCCCGCTCATCTCTGACTCTGAGTCACCCTGATCACCCGGAAGATTAGCTCAAACTCCACCTTCCACGGAAGGTCCTTCTGGACACCAAGGCTAGCACCTTCCTCCCTCAGATCACCTGCCATCGATACTTCTTCTGTGCACGTCAGTCAGTCAACTAGAATTTATTAAATTCCTACTATGTTCCAGGCACTGCGCTAAGCTCTAGGGATACAAAGAGAGGCAAATCCTCTCCCCCCACCCTGCCCTGCCAAAGAAAACAACCAAACAAAAAAACTCCCAACGGTCCCTGCCCTCAAGGAGCTCACAATCTAATGGGGGAGACAACATGTACAACCACGTACAAACAAGTGCAATAGGGACCACTAGGTGACGCAATGGGTAGAGAGCTGGTCCTGGAGTCGAGAGGACCTGAATTCAAATCTGACCTCAGACACTAGCTGTGTGATCCTGGGCAAGTCACTTAACTCTGTTTGCCTCGGTTTCCTCATCTGTCAAATGAGCTGGAGAGGGAAGTGGCAAACCACTCCAGTATCTTTGCCGAGAAAATCCCAAATGGGGTCATGAAGAGTTGGATACAACTGAAAATGACACAAAAACAACAAAGTTATATACAAGATAAATTAGAGATAACCTCAGCGGGAAGACATGAAAATTAAGGACTGGGAAAGATCTCTTGTAGAAGGTGAGACTTTCACTGAGGCTTGAAGGAAGCCGGGAGGTGAGATGAGGAGGGAGTTTCAGGCACAGAAACTAATAACTGACGTGGTCTCTCTCATTAGACTGTGAGCTGTTTTTGCCTTTCTTGAGTCCCCAGCATTTAGCACAGTGCCTGGCATCTAGTAATTGCTTAATAGATACTTGTGGACTGACTGAATACAAAGATAAATTGGGTATAATTCTGAACTTCACATAATTTGCAGTCCAGTAGGGGAGATAGTACATACATTCCTAAATAAATAACTAATCCAAAATAGACCATAAGAAATGCTTAGGAGAAGTCCAATCTATGAGATATCTGGAGAGTGAGAGATCTCTCACCGAATCAGAGAAAGGCTCGTGGACGAAGGGACATCGAACCTTGAAGAATGAGCAGAATCTCAGAAGGCAGAGAGATGAGAGAAGAGGGGGAGGGTGCATTGAAGATGGCCTGAACCAATGACGTTCAGTCTTTTCAGTTGTGTCCGACTCTTTGTGATCTCATTTGGCAGAAATACAGGAGTGGTTTGCCATTTCCTTCTTCAGCTCATTTTATAGATGAGGAAACTGAGGCAAACAAGGTTAAGTGACTTGCCAAGGGTCACATAGCTAGTTAAGAGTCTGAGCCAGATTTGAACTCGAGAAAAGGAGTCTTCCTGACTCCAGGCCCAGCACTCTATCCACTGTGCCGCCTAGCTGCCCCCTCTGAGAGAATGTACAAAGGTGACAAAGGTGGCTAGGACAGGGTCGTTGTTGTTGTTTTGCATAGTGCAGTATGTGAAGGGAAGTACATACAAACTACAACTGATAGAATTTGGGGTCCAACTGGATATTGGGTTGAGAGAGTAGTCAAATTGATTCTAAGCCTATGTGACCGGGATATATACACGCATACACATACACATACACATACACATACATATATATATGGGGAAGAGAGAGAGAGAGAGACAGACAGACAGAAGACAGACAGAAAGTCTATTAAGTGCTTACTTTGTGCCAAGCACTGTGCTAAATGCTAGGGATACAAATAAAAGAAAACAGGACTGTCTCTACTTTCAAAAACCTGACATTCTTTTTTTAAAAATAAGTTTTTTATTGATGATTATTTAATGTCTTTTTTTTACATCACATTACATTACTTTCCCCCAGTATCCCTTCTCTTCCTCTTCCTAGAGAGCCGTCTTATATAATCAATAGTTTTTAAAGACAAAAAAGAAAGAGAAGGGAAAAAAATCAGCATAATTGATCAATACATATAAAAAGTCTGAAAATATGTGCAATGCACAACACTTGTGGACCCAGGAGTGTCTTTTCATATCTCTTTTTTCAAGCCGTATTTGTTTTTTATAATTTTGTAATATTCACTTTTGATTTTCTTTGGTGGCTGTTCTTTCCACTTATATAGCTGTAGTCATTGTGCATATATTTTTCTTGGTTCTGCTTAATTTACTCTGCATCAGTTCATGCAGATCTTCTTATGCTTCTCTTCATGCCACATTCCTTATAGCACAGCAATATTCTATTATATTCTATACATTACCATATTTTGGTTCACCATTCCCCAGTCTATGGGCATCTATCTGTTTCCATTTCTTTGCTCTCACAAAATTGCTGCTATGAATATTTTGGTGTATTTGGGAACTTTGTCCTTATCAATACCTTCTAAAGGACCTTTCATTCTGATAAAACATAAAAGTGAGCTGGCAAGGGATGGGGTTGGGTAGGATATCTGTGCTGGGTGACATTGCTCAGGAGATGGAATGGTCCAGAAAGTGAGTGGAGCTTAGGGTGCAGTGACCATGACTGGAGGTCCACAAGAAATGGTGGCTCAGTCAGGGATTCTCTAATCAGGAGACCAGGTGCCAGGGTAGAGTCATTCCAAGTTGGTAAGGTTGCTGAGGAGGTGGAGCAGTCTGGAGAGTGAGTTCACTGGGAAGATGATGAAGCCATTAATAGAAATAGGGTACCTGGGATGAAGGTCAGATTTGAGGAGAAGTAGTAAAGACAGTAAGCTCAGTGTTGGGGCATCTTGATCCTGAGAAACTACAGGACCTCTGGGTACAGATTGGAATTCAGGAGAAGATCAAAAGAGCTAGATTTCGGAGTCATTTGCATGAAGGTGGAACTACAGCTATGGTCAAAGATAAGATTGCCCAAGGAAAACATGCAGATAGAAAAAGAGGAGAATCAAGGTCAGAGCCTTGGAGGACTCTTACATTTAGGAAGTGGGAGGAGGAAGATGTCTCAGTGATGGAGATAAACTGGTTAAGGAGATTGGAAGAGAAATGTGAGAACTCAAGTGTCCCAGAAGCCATGGAAGGACAGAAAGTATGAAGGAGGAGTAGAGGGTTATTGGTGTCAAATGCAGCAGGGAGGACGAGGGCTGAGAAAAGGGGAAGTGTATCTGGCAATTACGAGGTCATTGGTGGATTTTAACAGAGTAGTTTTTGCCGAGTGGTTTTATAGTGGAAGCCAGAGCAAAAGAGATGGAAGAGTCCGTGGGAGATGAGGAAGTCAAGGCAATAGGCTGTTTTTTCTAGAGATCTGGCAGTAAAGGCGAAAAGAGAGACAGGGTAATAAAGCCTAGAAAAAGGCTTCAGTTTTTTCCTCCCTCTTTTTCTTTCTTTCTTTTTATCTTTCTTTTCTTCCTTCCATCATTCCTTCTTTCTTTTTCCCTCCCATCCTTCTTTCCTTCCTTCCCTCTCTTTTTTCTTTTTCTTTCTTTCTTTCTTTCTTTCTTTCTTTCTTTCTTTCTTTCTTT
>NW_020951391.1:2004110-2008631 GCF_900497805.2 Vombatus ursinus | reverse complement strand
CTTTCTTTCTTTCTTTCTTTCTTTCTTTCTTTCTTTCTTTCTTTCTTCCTTCCTTCCTTCTTCCTTTTCTTCTTCTTCTTCTTCTCCTCCTCCTCCTCCTCCTCCTCTCTTTCTCACGTGGAAGAAGAATTTGACTTATTCTTTTCGCCCCTAGAGTACAGAGCTAGGAGCACTGTGTAGAAGTTGCAAAGGGGTAAATGTAGGCTTGATGTGAGGGAAAACTTTCTAATAATTAGAGTTATTCAAGAGTGAAATAGGTTGACTTTGGAGGTAGCGAGTTTTACCTCAGAAGAGGTCTTCCAGCAAAGGTTAGATGACCACTTATTGGATATACTGAAGCAGGGATTCTTTTTCTGGCATGGGTTGCTCTAAATGGCCTTCTACCTCTTAAAATTCTATGATTCAAATGGCTTCCATCTCAGTAATATAGAAGGCAGAGTGATCAGCTTAGAGTATAGGATTGAGGGATTAACCCAAGAGGTAGAAATGGGGACTTGAAGAAAGGAGAGCAGATTTGGTATTGCCAGTTTTAGGAAAGTAATAAGTGTATTTCAGTGTGATGGAAAGAATGCTGAATTTGGGGTCAGAGGTGGTGCAGTGGATAGAGCACTGGGCCTAGTGTCAGGAAGACCTGAGTTTAAATCCTCCGTCTCACACTTGCTGGTTATATGCCAATCACTTCACCTCTAGTGTTCTAAGGCTCTAACACTCTAAGCTGAAGAGAAGTCGCTGATCTGCATTAGTAGAGGGAATTTCCTTACCTGGGAGTTTCCTATAAAATAAAAATTAGGGCTGGTCCCCAACCCTATTTCCAGGCCCTAGGATTGTGCCTCGTACAGAGGAGATTAACAAAAAATATTCTTAGGATCATGTGAGCTGGAAGGGACCTCAGAAGTCACGTACAGAATTTATTAAGTGCCTGTGGGCAGGGGATAGAGTGCTGGGGCTGGAGTCAGGAAGACTCATGTTTGTGAGTTCAAATCTGGACTCAGATACTTATTAGCTGTGTGACCCTGAGCAAGTCATTTCCTCACCTGTTAAATGAGTTGGGTAAGGAAATGGCAAACCACTCTAGTATCTTTGCTAATAAAGCCCCAAAAGGGGTCATGAAGAGTTGGATATGACTGAACAATAATGAAATATGCCAGGCACTGAGCTAAGAGCTTTACAGATATCATCTCATTTGATCCTCACAACAACCTTGGGAGGTAGATGCTATTATTATCCTCATTTTACAGTTGGGGAAACAGAGTTAAGTGACTTTCCCAGGGCCACAAAGCTAGTAAGTGTCTGAGGCTGGATTTGAACTCAGGTCTTCTGGAGCAGCTAGGTGGTGCAGTAGATATAGCACTGGCCCTGGAATCAGGAGGACCTGAGTTCAAATCCGACCTCAGACACATGATACTTACTAGCTGTGTGACCCTGGGCGAGTCACTTAACCCCGATTGCCTTGCCAAAAGAAAATAAAAAAAAGCCAATGAACTCAGGTCTTCCTGACTCCAGGCCCAGCAGTGCTCTAGCCACTGAGCCGTCTAACTGCCTTTACAGATGAGGAAACTGAGACTCAAGGTCAGACAGTTAGTAATCGACAAAGACAAGATTTGAACCCAGGTTTTCTGACATCAAACAGCTCTCTTTTCATTACCCTTCACTGCCTCTCATTCAGTTAAAATGAGATCAGTTCAGTTCAGTTTGGTTCAATTTAATAGACATTTATAAAGTGCCTACGGTATGCAAAGCACTGAACTAGGTGCCAGAGATAAATAGTCCCTACCCTCAAATCTAATTATTATAATCTATTATATATATATGTAATCTATCTACCTATATAATCTATGTATAATACATATATAAAATTTCTCCCTCTATTATAATCTAATAGAAGAATAAGCAATGTAAATATGGTGAAAGAGAGTGTAATAAGGGCAAAGAAGAGATCCAGAAAAAGCATTCTAAGAAAACGTGAGGGTCATAGGGTCCTGGATGGGAGAGGTCATGGTCATTTAATTTTATCTGGTTCTCGGGACCTGGGGTTGGACCCAGTGATCTCTATGGTTCCTTTTAGGTTTAAATCTATAACCCTATGATCCGAGGAGATCCAGGCAGGCCCCTAGAGGCCAGGGCACCTGCTTTTGGCCCTGCAAAAAGAGAAGGATTTCAACTGACTGAGCTGTGGAAAAAGTGCATTCCAAGCCTGGAGGATGGCCTTCACAAATGCATGGAGGCAGGAGAGTGCAGGGTGAGATTAGAGCCAGCTGGCACCAGTCTAGCTTGCCTGGAATGCAGAGTTTGTGGAAGGGGATAGTGGGAAATAAGGCTGAAGTGGAAGCCGGATTGTGAGGAGCCTTACAGGTCAGGCGTAGGAGTTTGGGAGACAAGAAACAACAGCATTAGCAATAGCAACAGTAACAGTCACAACAAGCAGCCCGGATCTTGTGTAACCCTTTCCTTTTACAGATCAGGAAACTGAGCCTCGTTTAGGTCGAAGTCATGGGATTGGCCTGAGTCCCCGCAGCTTTAAATGAGCGTTAGGGTCCAGTCTAATGCCCGTGGTGGATCTCGTGCTCTCCCATCTGGGGCTGGTTCTGCTGGAGAGAAACGAGTGTCCTTCCCTCCGAGGGCAGGCGGTGGGTCATTCAGGCTGTGGTCCGCCCTCCTCGAACCTCAGGGAAGGCTCAGATCCCATCGGGAGTATCCTATGGGGTAACATGTACTTTTGAAATGCTGCCAGAGGTACGGACAGAAGCAGCTCTATCTAGTGATCTTGGCCATGGGGAGGTTTGCCGTGTGGAAGTTTTGTCTGGGGCTGTTTGGCTCAGTCACTTAGAACATGGTGCTTCTCTGCCCAAGATTGTGGGTTTGGTTCACAAGTGGGGGAGTTAGCTTGACTCTGACCCACAGATACCTTTGACTCAGCTGAGCCTTGTGATCACAAGTGGGACTGATAAGGTCAGAGGATGAATGGCTCAATGGAAACCAGGAAAAAGAAAAAAAAAAGCTCCAAAGAGCCTTGCTTACTGGGAGGTGAGTGAGGTAGGACAGCATATATGCTTCTGAATATACTTGGTATAGATTGGGGATGCCATGAGTCTTTTAGAGAAGGGAAAATAGGAACGGGACATAAAATTGGAAACTTTCACGTGAAGAGATTTAGGAAGGCATGGAGCCTTAGGGTGGGGGTGGCACAGGACCGGCTCATAGATGTGCCCTGGGGAGCGGGAGTGGTCTGCTGCTGCTGCTGCTGGTGACGGCGGTAAAAGATGGAGAGCCACAAAACAGATCTTTCCTTTGCTTACTGGGACGTTCACAGTTTTGCTACAATGTACCTTTTCAGACTTGTTTCAATTTTTTTTCCATTTTATGCAATCTAAACTCCAGCTTAACTAGGCTACTTGTCATTCCCTGAATTTGATTTTATTTTCCACCTTCACAAATCTGAACAAGCTCTTCCATAGTTGGAATTCTCTGCCTTTCAGAATCCTTAAGTCTCAGCTCGAGTAACGGAAGCCTTCACCTCTTCCATGACATCTTCTCTGATCTCCTGAGATGAAAGTGCTCTCTCCCTCCTTACATTTTCCTAGATCACTTTGCTGGATGTCTCCTATTACACCCCACCTAGTGGTAAGAATACAGTGATTTGGGTTTCTGGGGAGAAAGAGGGCAAAAGTCACCAACTCCACCCAATTGTCTTTCTAATCTTACTCCCAAAACTAAACCAGGAACAGTATGGGGATTGAAAGGAACCTCCTTATGCAAGTTCCACCCAGTTCCTTTGCAGTTTTCCCAAGCAGAGTGTCCAGGATCATTTAAAGGGGAAATAGGTTATTATTGATCCTGTGGCATAATTGAAATTCGAAAGCATATTGTCACTTAACCCCCATTGCCTCACCAAAGAAAAAAAAAAAGAAATAAAGAGAGCATCTTGGACCATGACTCAAATACGAACTTAGATCCAGAGCACATAGATAGCAGTTGGGAGAAAAGGACAGACTTAAAAAGTCAAATGACTTCTTTCTTTAGGTGTCTAGGGGCATCTGGCTGAGGTCTGCATCACAAAAGAGCTATCTGTAACCCCTGGGTCTATAAATTAAAGAGCTGTCAACCCCTTTCACTTATGGGAAAGAAACTGAAGGCCAGCCAATGGCTGCAGAGATGGGAAGTCTATGAAGATGCTTAGCAGAAACAGATTAATAGATTCTCAGCAGAGAAGAACAATTCAGTAGAGACATGTAGTAGAGAACAGTTCTACAGTGTGGGAGATGAGTTGTCCTGGCTATATGTGTTCCTTGACCATATGTGTTTCCTACGAGTGTGATTAGGAATATGTGTTTCCTGACCTGACCTGCTGCTATATCTATCATACCACACCTCACCCAGGGGCAGCCGGTCTAGCAGAGAGCAACACCAATAGGGAAGGGCCCCCAAATAAGCAGACCCATTGGTCACATTAGTAGAAGCCCTCCAATGCAGCCTTACACACACACACACACACACACACACACACACACACACACACACACA
>NW_020951391.1:2000091-2004100 GCF_900497805.2 Vombatus ursinus | reverse complement strand
CACACACACACACACACACACACACACACACACACACACACACACACTGGTTCCACACATTAAGGCAGTTAGGAGATGTGGTGGATAGAGTGGGAAGATCTGAGTTAAAATCCAGCAGCAGACACTTATTAGCTATGTGACCCTGGGCAAGTCATTTAACTTTTGACTACCTCCCTTTCTTTAATTATGAAATGAGGATAATAAAAGCACCAACTTTACGAGGTTGTTGTGAGGATCAAATGAGATATTATCTATAAAAAGCACAGCACACAGTGCCTGGCAGTATTAGATGCCATATAAAGGCTTGTTCCCTTTCTTTTCCTCTTGTATAGCAATTCACTTATTCTTCCCACTGATGGTGTATTTGTCAAACAGAAGGCCCCAAGTTTATGGGGAAATGTTCTACCCCTATTTTTATTTCTGTGCCATCTTATCAAATGCATCACTAATGCCATCTTCCACCTGATTAGTAAAAGTAAATACATTAGTGGAAGCTTGAGAACTATGATTTTTGGTGGATGAGAAATCTTGAACTTAAGGGAGCTTGTCTGGAATGGCCATGTAGGAATAGGGGTACCCCAGGTGCTATGAGTGCCATAATTATCATAACTAATATTTATGTAGTATTTATATATTTATATAGTACTTTTTATTTATAGTTATATAGTACCTTATATTTACTATGTTATTTTTATTTTATTTTATATTTATTATATTATAATATTTGTATAGTACTTTAGTTTGCAAGGCATTTTCTTTTCTTCTTCTTCTTCTTCTTCTCCTTTGTGGAAGAATGGGGTTAAGTGACTTGCCCAGGGTCACACAGCTAGTAAGTGTCTGAAGTCAAATTTGAACTCAGATCCTCCTGACCCCAGGCCTGGTGCCCTATCCACTGCACCACTTAGCTGACCCTGCAAAGCAGTTTTTGTCATTTTTCAACTGCGTTTCATGCCACTGAAGTAGGTCCTATAGGGATTACCATCCTCATTTTATAGATGAAGAAACTGAGGCTGAGTGAAATTAAGTGACTTGCTGATGGTCATACAGCTATTGTCAGAGGCAGGATTTAACCCAAGTCTTTCTGATTCACATTCTAGCACTTCATTTTCTCTTCCACTTGACAACTCTGTGTCCCCAGGACCTACTTCGCAGGGTCCCCTCTACACAGGGGATGCTTAATAAATGGTGTAGTAATTGTTGCTCTGGATGGGGTGATAAGGGATGTATCTGATCCCTCCACCCTTCATTCCTCTCCCCTGTTCTAACTTCCCTCTCTTCAACCCTGTAATTAACCAGGTCAACTCTACTATGTCTTCTGCTTTTGAATCCTTTCCTCCTTTGTCCTATGATTTCTCCTTTTTGGTCAAACCACAAGCCTGGATGACTCCTACCATCCCCCTCCTCTATTCACAGGCTACTGAATGGAAACAGAGGAAACCAGGCAGCCAAACAGACTGGGTTTACTACAGAAATCTCACCACAGCAACATAATCCTTCTGCTCTTCTCTAATTGATTCTCTATCCAATTCCCACAGAGGCTATTTAAGACCTCCTTTCCAGCTTCCCATCCTTCGCCCTCCCCTCATCTCAGGTGACAATCTCAGCTCACATTCCTGTAAGGGGTGGGGTAGGGAAGGACTGGCCAATCAGAGTCCAGCAGTCACCCATTACCCTCTACCTGACTGCCATTGTCCCATATTGAGGTTGGTTAAGGCGGCATCTAGGATGCATCCCAGAGGGTCCTGCTCTCCGCCTTAGGGCATGTGCTAATTGTTTTCTGTCTACCTACTGTGTGCTGGAGAAGGGCTTTGTGGCTAGCTGCTCAGCTAGTACTAGGTGTGCATACCACCCACTCAGCCTCTTTGACCTTTGCCTCCTTCTTCCCTGGCTGTATTGGAGTAAGCTGTGTGGGTGAAAAGGGAGAGAAAGCTGTGTGGCAAGGTGGATAGAGCACTGGACTTGTAGGCAGGAAGATAGACCTGAGTTCAAATCTGGTCTCAGACACTTACTAGGTACATGCTCCTTCCCCCCCCCCCAAACATTTAATCTCTGCCTCAGTTTCCTCAATTATAAAATGGGAATAATAGTACCTGTTGTGAGGTATAAGTAAGGTGATATTTGTAAAGTTTTTTGCAAACCTTAAAGCACTATTTAAGTGTTATTATTATTAATTATTACTTCACAGAAGACAAAGTGCTGGGCCTGGAATCAGGAAGACCTAAATTCAAATCTGACCTCACACTTACTAATTGTGTAACCCTGGGTAGGACACTTAACCTCTATTTGCCTCAGTTTCCTCCATTCAGATGCTTATGATTTTCCCAAGCTTCAGATCTGACCCTATCCCTGCCCTATTCAACAAACCCCAGTGACTCCCCATTGCCTCGAGGATCAACTGTAATCTCCTAACTTTTAGCTTTTAAAGCCCTTTTGCAATCCAGTCTCAATATACCTTTTTAGCTTCTTTCTGGCCATCCCACCATGTCTGAAATCTCCCGTTTCATAGTCCAAATCTGAGAACCCCAAATTTCCATCAAAACTCTGCTCAAGTGCCACCTTTGAGATGAGGCCTTTTCTGATTTCCCCCCAACTGCTACAGTTCTCCTTTAAAAGAAAATGCTGTCTTATATTTATTTTGTGTATATGTGGTATCCCAAAAGTCACAGTGTGGTTTAAAGCTAAATTGCACCAAGACTTTTGGGACACCCTGTATTTTATATATATAATTATTGATGTACATGTTGCCTGCCCCCCAAAAGAATACAAGCTCCTTGAAGGTGGGGACTCTGGTTTCTGTCTTTATATCTCTAACTCCTAAGCTCAGTGCCTGGCATATGGTAGGCCCTTCCTTAATAGATGCTTGCTGATTGATTATTGAAAGAGGTGGTACTGGATTCAGGCCCTGAAATCAGCATGGTGTGGTAGAAAGAGCATGGATTTGGAGTCAGAGGGATCTGGGTCTGACTTTTTGCTCGGCCACTAACTCCCTACCAGCGACTCTGTTTTCTTATCTATAAAATGGGTATAACAATGCTCGTACCACCTGTCTCACAGGGTTGTTATGAGTATACAACCAAGTGAGATTATTGAAGTACAAGTTCTTACAAAGTCTAAGTCACTTTGAAAAGCTAAGATTTATCATAGCCTCTAACCTCCTTTCCCCAGCTCTTCTTTCCCTTTATATATTCTCATCTCCTCTATTCACCTCCCTCTGTTTTCATAGTGCACCCATTCAAGTCCTGTCTTTCTCTCTCTGACCCTTGCTTCTGTTCCAGGCTAATGCTGAGTCCCCATGTCAGGGATGGAAGAAAGGGTGATTAAGGTCCTTGGGCATGGGGCAAGGTCTGCATTCTCATTCCCCTGAGTCTCACCCCCAGGGGGAAGCTGATTAAAAGCAGATGCCCCTGCAACCCAGACTTTGGTAGGGACGGACTGAACCAGCTCCCACCAGCACTAACCGGCTCCCCTCACCACCGGCATGTCCTGGGGGCCGCAGACTCTCTGTCAGCAAAGCCGCATCCGTCCTGCAGTGGGGAGAGGTCACCGTGGCTACCCTCACCTCCAACCCAGCAATTTAACCACCACGGTGAGAAACCTCCAGCAAACCCCAAGCTGGCATCTCCATGGAGTCCCTCTGTCTCCCCCTCCCCCTATCCTGAACTCTCCTGGGAGCAATGGGAGCAGAACTGAGGGTCAGGAGTAGGAAGGGGGAAGGGATCCAACAGGAGTAAGAGAAGCTGAGATGGAGGGAGAGGAGATAAGAGAGGGGTACAGTTGGGATTGGACAGGGATGAGGATGAAGCAAGGGCTAAAAGAAACAGATTTGGGAAGATACTGAGATAAAGAGAGAGAAAGACAGGGATTGGGAGGAAAGAGATTGGAAAGAGAAGATCTCCATCTGCCTTCACCTCATTTATCCCTCCTCTGTCTGCTGTTTCTCCCTGCAGCTTTAGTTAACCTCAACACACACACACACACACACACACACACACACACACACACACACACA
>NW_020951391.1:1981456-1998442 GCF_900497805.2 Vombatus ursinus | reverse complement strand
TATATATGTATATATATGTATATATATGTATATATATGTATATATGTGTATATATATGTGTATATATGTGTATATATATGTATATATGTGTATATATATATGTATATATATATATACACACATATATATATATATATATATATATATATATATATATATGTATATATAAAGCCTGTAGGTTCTGGCCCACTCTCCTAGAGAAAGGCAGGTTACAATCTGTTCCTGAGTGTGTTAAGGCTACCCTGAGGGCTTAGAGTCTGTTTTCTCATTTCCACTGACTAAAGTCCTTACTGGCTGTGTTTTCCTCATCAGGGGCTAGTAATTAGCACCCAAGTTCTGTTGTTGTTGCTGATCCTTCATTTTCAAACAGGACCAATGACATCAGGGTTCTGAATTGGATTTAAGGGAGGCAGAGTTGCACAAAGTCATCAGCCTCAGTCTCTCTTCCAGATTCAGCCAAGTTCAGTGTTAAGACAAAAATCAAGAGGACTGGTGATGGCCCCGGGATGCAGTGGATGACCTCGGCATCTTTGATGTCTGACCAAGCTCTGAGGGCCCCACAGCTGGGCAAACCCTCACACCAGAGGTGCTGGTCCTCCATGAACACCCCATGTGTACTCAAGTTCTATTCAACCACTGAACCTCAATTGCTTTGTACAAAGGGATATTTACTACAAAGACATAGCAAAAGCAAACCTCAAAGCAATCCCCACCCCTGGCAAATCTGGGGGAGAAGTGGGGAGGAGTCAGCATACTCTTCCCTATATCACTTCAATCTCTGGGGGAAAGAAGACTTATGAAAATTTCTGTGTAGCATAGGTACCACCAAGTTCATGTCAAGAGATGGCACAACTCTGGATGAGTCCTCATCTCACTCTCCGCTGGTCTGTGTCCAGAAGTTCATTCCCAAAGATCAATCTTTCCTCCTTAGGACACTGATGCTTAGGTTGTCTATAAAGAGCCTGGACTCTGATTCCTAGATTTTTTGGCATTTGATCTCTTGATCTTTTGAAATTTAATGAAGTCGGAGGCTCCACTCACTTCCTTCAACTAGAACAGAAAAGAATAAATGTAGAAGCTAAGGACTGGGGTCCATTTCTTGGGGCCACAAAGTCTCAGAGCAGAGAAGGCCCCAAGGCTTCTCTTCTTATAGAATGGGGTCTTGTTGGATTCTACAAGCAAAGGAGTGGGGCAGGGAGGTGAAGGGCAGTGGCTGAAGCTGATCTTGGCCTTTCTGAAGATAGTGGGTATGGGGGGGTGTCCCCCTCCCCCGCTTTTGGGTGGGCTGCCAATTGAAAAAGGGTCCTCCTAACCACATGGTTAATAGATCAGACACAGACTGCTTATGGTCCAGAGTCTCCCCAGGCCCTTTCCTTGCACATCACTGTGACTCTCATGGAAGTAGCTTTGTCCAGCATCTCCACGGGAAGGAATTTACAACGGCCAAAAAGACTGCACTCATTCTGTGTTTCTGCCAGGCTCCCATTATATATATAATAAAGGATGTAAGAAGTAAAAAAAGTTTATAATAAATATATTCAAGATCAATACAAGGTAATTTGGTGGGGGTGGGAGGGTGGGAATCAGAAAAGGCTTTGTATAGAGGGGGCTTGAGCTGAACTTTGGGGAAAACTAGAGATCCTAGAGCCTTGGCTACCCAGCCCTGACTGATCCCTCTGGGTTGGCAAAGCCTGGGGAATGGGAAGCACCTCTCTGCGGACAGATGAGGAATGTCTTATTGTCTCCTGCCAGGATGGGGCAAAAGAAGACTCATGGAATTGTGTTGTAAGGCAGATATGTTCAGTGACAACACAGGTAACACTTCCTTGGAGAACCAGATTAAAATATAATTGGGAAATATTTTACAAAATAAATAAAAATACAATAGACCATAGATCAAATTAATATGTGGTTTTCTAAACCAATATGCTCCTTCAGAGATTTTTATGTGCTAGTGACTCCTATTTCTATTTGAATTTGATACCACGACTGCAAGGGACCTTCAAGATTATCTTTTTTTTTTTTCCAGCTAGGCAATGGGGTTAAGTGACTTGCCCAGGGTCACACAGCTAGTAAGTGTTATGTGTCTGAGGCAGAATTTGAACTCAGGTTCTCCTGAATCCAGGGCCGGTGCTCTATCCACTGTGCCACCTAGCTGCCCCAAGATTAACTCATCCAACTTCTTTACTCGATATAGAGGAGAACGGATCCAGAGACATGACTTACTTAAGGTCTGATGTCTAGTTAGGCAGCCGGGTCAGAATCTAGGATGCTTGGCTTTTGCTTCAGAATGATCTTGGAAATTTGGGCCCTTTTGAACCTACCCACTGCTCCCAGGCTTCCTGTATAACAAACAAACAAATAAACAAACAAACAACAACAATGACAAAACCCACTACTCCTTTATCTGTAAAAAAAACAATCTATCTGCCTCCTGTTTGTCCATTCATTCATTCATCTATCCATCCATTCATTCATTCATCTATCCATCCATTCATTCATTCATTCAAAAAGAATTAAGTGCCCTCTATTTGAAAAACACTTCAGTGAATGGAGTGTAGTGTAACTTAGTGGATACAGTGCTGGACTTGGGGCCTGCAAGGCCTGGGATGCAGTCCTACCTCTGACCCTGAATAGCTATGTGACTTAATCTCACTCTCCAAGATTTTATCTTAGAGACAGGTGGTGATCTGATGCACTGACATCTGGGCTAGATGCCCAGGATACAAAGGTAAGACGTGATAGAGCCCTTCTGGTCATCAAGAACAGGGTAAGTCCATTCCAGGCAGGACAGAACTGAGGCATGGCAAACAGTCCAGTTGGTCTAGAACATTGAATGCCCAAAGGGGAGTAGTATGGAAAGGGAGGTTGGAGCCAGACTGTGGAGGGCCTTGAATGCTACATTAATGAGTCTGTACTTTATCTGGTAGACAGTGAGAAGCCACTGAGAAGTTTCAAGCAGAAAAGGGACCTGATTAAAACTATGCATTAGGAAAATGGCTTGGATTTCAAAGCTTTGATCAGTATAGTTCCAGAGAACAATGGAGGCAGTGTGGCCCAGTGGAAAGAACACTGGCTCTGGACTCAGGAGTCCTTGGTTCAGATCCTACCTCTGAAGCTCATTACCCATGAGACTTTGGACAAGCTATTTACCAACTCCTTGGGCCTCAGATGGTGATATATACCTCCCACCTCTCAGTAACGAGGTGCTGGACCTTAGGTGTGTAATGAAGATACATTGTGTAGTGGATAAAGGTACCAAAACTTGCCTCAGACAGTTTCTAACTGTGGTAACCTCTCTATGCCTCAGTTTCCTCAGCTGTAAAATAAGGAGATTGGTTTTCAAGGCTTCTAAGGTCCCTTCTAGCTCTGCATGTATGCTCCTAGGGATGTGAGAAATATGTTGTTCTGATCAAATTAGGTCAGACATGGCAGATGTGTGGGTTTGCTTTCCTTGACTACGCATCATTTGTTACAAGGAAGAGTTTTAATTGCAGTCCCCGGAGAGTCATTTGGAAGTGACTGAGGGTCTTTTTTTTTTTTTTAAGAGCATTAATAAAATAACGAAGAAAAACCAAAAGTACTTTGGGCAGTTAGGATTGTGAAGAATGGCTTGGAGAAGGGGAGATACTTGAAATGCTTAAGAAGCAATAACAACATTCCAGAGAAGGGGTGATAGGTCTTCAATATGACAGTAGTATCTGAAAAAGGGGGGGGGCTGGCTTCTGTCCTGTTCCCTTTTATCTAGCCCTGCTTCTTAGCTCCTCCCCTCTGTCTCAGATCTTCAGCCTGCCTCCCTGCTCCCCTTTGCAGCAGACTCATGCAGTTTTCCTGGTGGAGACCTTGGTCCAGTTTCTTTGGCCTGTCCTCCCCCTTTGTATGCCCAATCAATCCCTCATCTGACCCCGGGTTCCTTGGAGGCCTTCTTCAGCACTCAGTAAATGAATATTCATCAAGTGCCTGCTTTGTGATCAGCAATGTGCTGAGGAGAGGGGTGCAAAGGGGAGAGGGGATTGGCTTTGAGAGGGGCTGGGGGAGAGTGGAGGGAGCAGATGCAGGAGGGCTAGGGTAAGACTTGGTTCCTGCCCTGAAGGAATCTGTAATCTAGCTGGACACGCTGCATGTCCAGGGCACATGAAACCAGAAGAAAAAAAAAAGGAAATATACAATTGTGAGTTCCTCCTTACAGAAAAGCCAGGCCACCACAGAGAGTTTACGTTCTGAAACAGAACAGAATAAACACTTAATAAAGGCTTGTTCATGTGGTGAATGGTAATTTCCGGGCCAGGATTTTACTTGTTACTTTTACTTGTTTACTTATTACTGTCTGACAGTGGATCTGGTGGCCTCTGAAGGTAGTGAGCTCCCCATCACTGCAGGTCTTTAAGCAGAGGCTGAGGAACCCCTTAGAGATGTAGAAGGGATTCTTTTTCAGGTAATAGGACCAGATGAGCTCTGAGGTGCCTTTCTGCTCTGAGGAGGGCAATACCGTGCAGGGTTTACTCTATTCCTAACAGAATTCCACCAGGATGCACCTAGGGTAGAGTACTGTGCTTGGTGTTGGGAAGATATAGTCTAGATTTAACAGTCCCCGTCCTCATGGCGCTTACAGTATGGTAAGAGAATTTGCACAAATAACTATAATACAAATTAATATGTGATATAACTATAATTCAGAATTATGTGATTAAAAAAGATGCGTGTTATTTTAGTCACGTCCAAGTCTTTGTGACCCTGTGGACAGATTGTCCATGGAATTTTCTTGGCAAAGATACTGGAGTGGTTTGCCATTTCATTCTCCAGTGGATTAAAGGCAAATAGAGGTTAAGTGACTTGCCCAGGGTCACACAGCCAATAAGTACCTAGAGCCTAAATTTGAACTCAGGTCTTCCTGACTTGAGGCCCAGTCCTCTATCCACTGAGTCACTTAGTTGCCTCCAAAATAGAAGCTTAGTAAATAGAAAAGTGGCTGCAGAGTCTGAAAGACCTGTTTTTGATACCTATTGCCTGTGTGACCCTAGACAAGTCTCTTAACCTCTCAGTGGTCCAGGCACCTCTATGAGTTGTTGAGATAGTGGCCATCTGCATTAGTGGAGGCATCTCTTACCCAGGAGCTCCTCATAATGATTATCTGATCACAAACAAACATGAAAAACATGTTAGAGAGATGCCCTTTAAAAATGTTTTTTACTGATTCTTTTTGTTTTTCAGATTGACGTGTGAAATGGTTCATTTTGTCTGAAGGCTTTGCTTGGTTTTGTTTTTGTTGCAAGAGGGTTCATTAAGCAAAACTTCCTGTCAAAATAACACCGTTTGACAGTGCATGCAACATTCCATATCTGTAGTCCCCCACACCTCTCTACCCAGAAGAGGGAAATGGGTTTTTTTTTTAATCATCCATTCTCCTGGCAGTGTGTGTTTGCTCATTTCTGCGAAACCTCCAAAGATTCACCGAGATGAAGTTGTCTCCCCTTGCCTTCCATTGGACAGAGCTGTTTCCAGGTCGGGGCACCTGGGTCTGTGGGCTAGGGACTGCTCCCCTTGGTTGGAGCCTCTGAGGACTGGGAGGCTTGTGGGTAGCTGAGGAGACTGGAACATCAGGTGTCTGTCTCTGGCAGCTGGTTCTCATTATGACTGTGGACAACAGTCTTAAAAACCAAACCACCTTCTCATGGCCCTAGGAAAACAGTGGTGTCTAGAGCTGGTGACTTCTGGGGGCCTCTTGTCCCCACTGCCTGCCTGGTCCTCGCTCCCGCCTCCTTGTCTGTGTTTCACAAACCATTTGACGCAGAGAGGGTAGTGTGCAGAGCTGGCAGGAAGCCCCGAGAGTCCTGTGGTCTGCTGCATTGCTCACAGTTTCCTGGTCTGAGCTCTTCTGTCTGGGGGCCCTCCTGAGGTCCCTGGACTGGCCAGAGCCCCTGTCTCCACAGCCTACCCTCCTCTCTGTCCCCTGGGGGAGACAAACTCAAGTAACCTCAGCACCTCCTCTGACTGAGGCCTCGGAGCTCTGGGGGGCTAGGGACAAGGGGGCAACAGTTGAGGTGTGTCAGCCATACAACCCACTTTGTCCTTCGGCCTCCCAAGGGAGCAAAGAGTGACAGGGGAACCAGGCTCCCCCCAGGTCAGGCTTCACAGCGAAATCATAAAATTTAGAGCTGCAAGTTTGTTTTACAGTCAAGGAACATGGTCAAGTCAAGATCACACGGGTAACACAAAGCTAGGATTTGAACCCAGGGCCTTTGAACTCCAAATCCGGGCTATTTCCTCTGTACCACAATAGACAGTTTTCCCAGAACAGGCTCCTAGAGGGGGGGAAGGGAGTAAGTGGAAAGAGGTCTGGGCAAAACGCATTCTTGTGGTCCCTGTGTTGTAGGGAAGGAGCTCTATTAACTCCTTTGCCCTGGTCCTGAGGGCCACTGGCTATTTACGAGATTCTTTATAGGCATTCTCTCCATTCTTTTTC
The DNA here is from genome assembly GCF_900497805.2 of Vombatus ursinus. NCBI lineage: Eukaryota > Metazoa > Chordata > Mammalia > Diprotodontia > Vombatidae > Vombatus > Vombatus ursinus. Next base: position 1,991,979 of record NW_020951391.1, on the reverse strand, counting down.
CTTTTATTTAAATCAGGAGTTCTTAACCCTTTATGTGTCGTGGACTCCTTTGGCAGTCTGTCTTGCATTTTTTTTTTTGTGCTTTTTGGTGAGGCAATGGGGTTAAGTGACTTGCCCAGGGTCACACAGCTAAGTGTCAAGTGTCTGAGGCTGGATTTGAACTCAGGTCCTCCTGACTCCAAGGCCAGAGCTCTATCCACTGCACCACCTAGCTGCCCCTCCTTTGGCAGTCTGGAGGAGCCCATGGACTCCTCAGAATATTGTCTTTAAATGCATAAAATAAAATACATAGGATTACGAAGGAAAGTAACTTTATTGAAATAAAGTTATCCAAGTTTAAAAAAAAAATAGGGTCATGGACCCTGGTTAGGAGCCCCTGATTTAAATGATTGTTTTCATTTGGATTGGAGTTTGAGTCCCAGAACCAATGTTTACTAGCTGTGTGACTGTGGGGAAGTCACTTCACATGTATATCTTCTTGCATTCTAGTCATGCTTTTGCTTTTATTGCCTTCCTTTGAGGGAAATTACCATATTTCTTCCTTCTGGGCATTTCCTACCCCTGCTGGTTTCTATTTTTTAAAAAAATCCACTTCACTTGTACTTTTTTTTTCTTTTTCTTTTCTTGGGTTCAATATGATGTGGATTATCTGCATTGTCTCATGGCAGCTGGAACTACATAGGTGGTCCAAAAAATTGTGGTATAGTTTTTGATCTCTTTATGGAAATTTTGCTGATAGAGTTCTTATCACCACTGCCATCTGTATAATGATAGATACTGAGGTTGATTATCTGGTGACTTTTGGAAAACTGATGAAGTTTCTCTTACATCATAAAGGAGAAAGAAAGAGAGGGAAGGAAGAATGGAGGGAAGGAGGGAAAGAAGAAGGAAGGAAAAGAGGAAAGAAGAAAAAAGGAAGAAGAGAGAGGAAGGAAAGAAGGGAGGGAGGGAGAGAGAGAGGCAAACGGAGAAAGGGAGGGAAGAAGAGAGGAAGGGAGGGAGAAAGGAAGGGATAAGGAAAAGAAACAAAGGCAGAGAGGATGGAAGGAAGAAAGGAAGGGAGGGAGGGAGAGAGGGAGGGAGAAAGGGAGTGGAAAAGAGAGGAAGGGAGAGAAGGAAAGAAGAATGAATCCCAGACTTGGAATCAGATGGAAATTAGGTTCAAAGCTTGCCTATGACATGGAGATATGGAAGGCACCTCAGTCCAACACTCATTTTATAACTGTGGAAACTGAGACTCAAGGAGGTTAGGCAATTTTCCTAAAGTCACCCTGCTAGTAAAGATCAGAAGTAGAGTTTGGACTGATCTCCTTAACTTCAGAGAATAAGAAAATTCTCCAGGGAATTTGCACCCAAGACCTCTGACTCCAGAACCAGGGCTCTTGCCATTGGACTACATGGCCTCTTCAACTTCTCAGCTGTCACTTAATCTCAATTTTCTTACTTGTAAAATGAAGATTACTACTTCCAGCTTCTAGGGAAGAAGGTTGTAAAATACCACTACTAGGTCGGTATCCCAAAGAGATTTTTTAAAAAAAGGGAAAAAGACTTACTATACAAAAATATTTATAACAGCTCTTTATGTGGTGGCAAAGAATTGGAAATCAAGGGGATGCCCATCCACTGGGGAATGGCTGAAGAAATTATGGTATATGATTGTGAGGGAAGGCTATTGTGTTATAAGAAATGATGGAGGGGATAGCTTCAGAAAAACCTGGGAAGACTTATATGAACTGATGCAAAGTGAAGTGAGCAGAGCTGGGAGAACATTGTACACAGTAACAACAATGTTGTAAAAATGATCAACTGTGAAAGACTTAGCTATTCTGATCAAGGCAATGATCCAAGACAATTCTACAGGACTCATGATGAAAAATGCTATCCACCTCCACAAAGAGAGAGAGAGAGAGAACTGATGAACTCTGAATGCAGATTGTTGCATACTTTTTAAAACTATTTTTATGGTTTTATTTTGTTTGTTTTCTTTTGCAACTTGGCTAATATGGAAATAAATTTGGCATAACTTCACATGTATAATTGAAATCAAATTGCTTGTTTTCTTGAGGAGGGGTAGGGGTAGGAAGGAGGAAAATAATTTGGAACTCAGTTTTTTAAAAATGACTTAAAATGTTTTTCCCATATACTTGGGAAATATTTAACAAAATAAAAATGATTTTTAGAAAAATTTGGAAGAAATTGAGGAAAATTGGAAGGAGAACAATCTGCAGGCCTAGATACTGGCCCAGACTCTTCTTCTGGGTTCAGGATCAAAGACAAATAAAGAGGATATAGAAGGATTTAAGGAAGCTTGAGAAAGATTAGAGGGCAGAATCTAAAGATGTTGGCTGAAGGAGGAGAAGGTAGAAGGCTAAGCAATGTAGGTAAGAAAAGGCTAGTTGAGCAATTAGGAGGAAAAGCAGATTGATGGAGTGTTTTGGTCCATGAGTTGACCTGTGAAACAGGTAGGAGGTAGGCAAAGCAGAAAGGGAGGTGGGGGTGGCTGTGGAGTTGTTACGGTTAAGGAGAGGAAATGGAGTGGGGTTGTCAAGTTATTAAAATGAGATGGATGGCCATAAAAACCAGGTGCTTGGGGCGAGAGGTGTAAACACCCATAAGGAGTTAAAAAAAAAGACTGAAAATCTTAGACATTACAGAGAGTAGGGTAAATTGTGTTTGTATCAAATGTGCAGTGTGTGTATTTATACCACAGTTGAATGACTGACATCTATGTTGCATGTGTAGGCTGAGCTCCCTCCTGGAGCCCTAAGTGAAGGGTCTTGAAGAATGTTTTTCCATAATGTAGGTTGTTAGGGGAAATTACACATTTCTAGAGGAAAGAGAAGTGAGGCTACAATTGGGAAAATGGGATTTGAGGCAGAGGAGGGGAAACCTGATCCTTGTTGGAGAGCGAAAGAAAAGGGAGAAGGAAAATATAGAGAAGGGAGGGAAGGAAAAGGTTGGTTTAATTAGAGCTTAAAAACATATCTAAGGCTCTTCCAAAAAAGGAGAGAGCTGGATTCCCTGAGGAAGAAGAAGCTTCTGTCCTCCAAAGAATGATTAGTAGAGATATAGAAGCTATCAAGAGAGTGATCGTCCAATGAAGGTCAGACAAAGAAGAGAAGAGGAGGAGGAGTTGGTGACATTCCAGTTCCTGGATGCTGAGGCAGCTATTTGTCTAGCTCATAATGAAAAAAAGGAATGTTATTTTCTGGAGCCATGTATCCAAGACCTAACAGAGAATTTCTCAAGAGATTTATCAAAGTGGAAGACAATTGTTCACTTTTGGCGCTTTGCATGGATACAAATGACACTGTGAGAAGGAATCTAAGAAGTATTGCAATGATTATGAAGTTTTGGGCAAGATATCAAAAACCACAATGGTACAAGTTTTGTTTTCCTCATTTGCACATTAAAAGCAATTGATAAAGAGAGAAAAATTAATAGAGGAAGTGAACAGCTGGGTAGGAGATGTTTTCTGAGAATGAGCTTTGGATTTCTGGATCACAGGAAAGAAGGAAGGAAATAAGCATTTATTAAGCACCTACTGTATACCAGATGGAGAAAGCTAGGTGGTTCAGTGGATGGAGTGCTGAGCCTGGAGTCAGGAAGACCTGAGTTCAAATTCAGCCCCAGACACTTACTAGCTAGATCTGTGACCCTGGACAAGTCACTTAACCCTATTTGCCTCAATTTCCTTAACTGTAAAATGAGCTGGAGAAGGAAATGGCAAATGACTCCAGTATCTTTGCCAAGAATCCTACAAACAGTATTAGTGTTATATTGTCCATAGGGTCACAAAGAGTCAGACAAGACTGAACAAAAATATACCAGGCACAGTGCTAACCAAGGACTTTACAAATATTATCTCATTGGATCCTCTCAACAACCCTGGGAGGTGGGTGTTATTATTATCTCCATTTTACAGTTGAGGAAACTGAGGCAGACTGAAGTGAAGTGACTTACCCAGGGTCACACAGCTATCCACTGTGCCACCTAGCAGCCCATAGACAATACTCTATCCAAAGCACCTAACGCCTAACAATTTTCTGGGTGTCTTGCAAATCTAATCAAAAGGGCTTTAAACTAAAAAGGGACGGGGGAAGATTAAGAATGTATAACTCCCAAGTTAGATATCATGGACAATAGCAACAAAGAGGGGAGAATAATGGCAGTTAAGACAACGAGAAGTTCATAGGAGATAAAATTCAAGAAATGAGACACCTGTAAAACCCATGGTCTCATCTTTCTATACACAAATGCCCAAAGTTTGGACAACAAATAAGAGAAACTGGAGGTGCCCACAAAAGGAGATAAATTGGACCTCATAGATATCACTGAGACTCGGTAAGATGAAACCCATTCCTGGACTAACCATGGCATTTCATGGGAACAGTTTATTTGAAACCAACAGGACAGCTTTTTTTTTTTTTTAAAGGGGAGTGATGGTGGGGATTTTAGCATTTTATATTAGGAAGGTATGTTCATGTGAGAAAATTCAAGAACCAGAGGGAGAAAGTGTGATGGAGACCATTTGGGTAAAAGTCTATGGAGGGAGAAACAAAAGTGATTTTTGTCATTGGAGTGTACCAGTTGCCTTGATATGTCTTGCTATTGGATTTCAATGATTCTGGAGGAGAGAGTGAGGTTGACAACTTTGCACAGTCCTGCCTCACTTAAATCTAATTCATGAGCAAACCAAGACATCACCCTCGTGATGTCATTGGCCCTCTTTGAGAACAAAAGATGGAGAAAAATAACAATCCACCTGGACAGAAATCTAGCCCTAATCTTAATCTTATTGAGCTTAAAACTGCACTAAAAATTTCCCCTGTAGATGAGTTTGGGAAACAGATCACAAATCTAGAGAAGACATGATATACTAAGTGATGGGGGCTTCAATTATCCATCCCCCATGGGAACTCTCTCTCTCTGCCCAAAACAGAGCAAGTAATAACTTCTTACCTTGCTTTAGTGATGCTTTCATCCTTCAGGAGATGGAAGAATTAAAAGGGGAAATCTCTTCTGAATTTGATTTTCACTAGTAGCCATTTAATTCTCACTGAAAGGGTCCTGGTTGCCGGGCTAGAAACAATAGGAATCCTGTTGAGAAGTTGCTGTTCCCTCCTAGAGGTTGTGATTAAAAAAAAAAAAAAAAAGGAAAGGAAATCTGGACACAGTCCAACATGTGTAGCACATGGTCTCCCAACCCCTACTTGAATTGGCAAAGCTAGCTAGCTACTATGTGCTCTCATAGCTCTAGGGGTTGGAGTCCTGAGGGGTTAGGGGGTTGTCTTTCTAATGCCATAGCTCACAAGCTCCAACCAGGGTGCTTCCCACCAAGATTGTAGGTCAATTAGATTTCAGAAACGAGTGTTTATTAGAGCGGCACAGTTGCTATAACATAGCCCCCAGAAGTCTGCAATGCACTTTTCAGCCAGTACAGAGTTCTGGGGACTTAAGGAATAGATTTGGCAAATTAATTCACGGCTCCGAGTTGCTGGAAATCCTTTCCTTCTCTTTGCAGGGTACTCATGAAATTCCCTTTAGATATGTTCTAGCTTTCCTTTTAGGCTCCTAGAACGTTGAATCCCCTTTTCCTTATTGCATCGAAACTATTCTGGCTCCTGATGCAGATACGGTCATCGGTGGGTGCTGACCTGGGAACAAGGCTAAGATACCAATGAGAAATCCCCAAACCTTCAGACCCTTGAAAGCTCACAGGTTCCTCTTCTAGGCAACGGTTTTAGGAGAAGAATAAGGCCACTTCTTCTAGGTGCTCTCCTCCTCCCAAGTGATTCCTTCTCAGGGACTTGGCCAGAACTGTTCTTTTCTGGCTACTCACTTGTTCCATCTCTTGGGTGCAGGACAGATTCAATAAGTTTTATTGATGACCTACAGGGAATGACCAGGTTTCTTCAGCCAATCCAAACACACTTTCTGTGCAAGATTACTCCTGCAACATTACTCCAGTTCATCCAATGGCTTTCAAAGACTTTTCACACTTAGTCTAAAGTCTTTGATTAATTTCTTGAAACATGTTCTCATCTAGTGAAAAGGGTGTCAGGGCACTACATCTTATTGCTTACTTTAAGTGGGAAGCTGAGTAATTGCCTAGTGCTAAGCACAGATTTTGGAAAATCAGATTTTAAAAAGTTCAGAGGAAAGAGACAGGATCCCGTCCACTAAAATGCTCTAAGGGAAGCCAACTCAGCAAAGATGGGAGATGCTCAAGAATGAATTCTGAAAATACAAGAAGAAATAATTCCATTGAGGGGAGAAAATTGTATTTGTTATAAGAGGCTGGCATGAATACACAGGAAACTCTCTGACCAACTTGGATTATAAAAAGAAACATGGAGAAAATGGAAGAAAGGCCAAGTTAAAGAGGAAAACTCTCCGCAGTGCTAATGCTCAGAATGAGCTGAGGCCAGCACGAAAAGCAGACAACAAGAAAGTTAATTTAAAAACCTATATTGGGAGAAAAGGGAGGAGTAAAGAAGAAATAAGACCATTGCTTGAGGTGATGATTAAGGACAGCACATAAAAGATAAGTAAGGAGATAGTAAGAGTCCTTAGCTGCCCTTGATGAATTCAAGTCTCATGGCCCAGATGAATAATGTCCTTGGGTCCTGGAAGAACTGGCAGATGTGATTGTTGCAATCCTGTCTGTGATACTTGAATGATTGTGGAAGGCAGGAAAGCTACCATGAAACTGGAGAAAGGCAAATTTTCAATTTTCAAAAAAGAGAGGAAAACAGAGTTCACCAACTCCAGACCTTTGAGATCATCCAGTAGTACAATCTCTTTTACTGATGATGAAACCAAGAAGTTAAGTAAAAAAGCCTGGATTGGAACCCAGGTCCTCCTCATTCAAACCCAATACTCTTTCCTTTGTACTGTCCTGCCCACTAAAAGTTACAAGATATTCTGACAACCCTCCTTGGATGCTCCGTCCCCCAAATTCTACCCTCCTAGGATCTTTGACTAGGATACCAAGGCTAGGGTAGTGGTATCCTAGCCACTTTCCATTCTATCAAGCAAAGGTTGCCTGACTCTGGCTGAAAAGCTCAATACAGAGGATGGATGGCCCACGCCAGAGAGAGTCAGATGGGCACAATCGGTATTAATCCGAGTACCTCTACTGGAGAGTTGAGGGCAGGGTCTGTCTTTTTTCTTATCAACTGCATCTCCAGCAGTTGGCAGAGTGCCTGGCACATAGTAGGTGCTTAATAAATGTTTATTGTGTAGGATTGGGAGGTTTAGACTACGGCCACTTTTGGCTATGGACAGAAACTTGAACTAACTACCATCTAGAACAAAAGGAAAAAAAAAGTCTGCGCTTTACCTAGAACCAGGCCTTTAACCTGAGGTCCACAGACCCCCTAGGTTTCAGGGGATCCATGAACTTGGATGGGGAAAAAATTACATTTTTATTTTCACTAACCTCTTATTGAGATTTAGCATTTTCTTCCATTGAGAACATAGGCAATAAACTGTTTATTCTAAGAAGGGATCCATAGGCTTCATAAGATTGCCGGAAGGTCTCTGCTACAAAAAAGATGAAGAAGCCCAGGCCAAAAGAGAAGGGGCTGGGCTTCATCTAGAATGAAGAATCAACTTCCCCAGCCATCTAGTGAGTATGCTTCAGGCAAACCATCTGGAAGGTGGAGAAATGGGTCAGGTATGAGAAGAGGTCTTCCAAGGACAGTGACTTTTGAACCCTCTAGGAGGTATCCTGTGAGGCCAGGTCAGGACAGTTTGAGCTCAGAAGAGTCTTTGGGGCTAACATCCTGGCCAGGAATCAGTTTGTGTTCTGCTGCTCACCCCTCTGTCCTCTAAACCTGTCTTCTCCTCACTATCCCTCTCTCCCACCAGTTCTCCTACCCCCATCCCTGGTGCCTGGACATAACTCTGCCATAAGCTGGACTTTACTACAATCTAGGCCCACCAGAAGGGAGGGGATGGGGCTGCTTTAATAGTTTCCATGGCCCTAAGGGTAGGCATAGAGAAGGAATACCCAAGGACTGATTTAGGCACTTTGCCTGGGCGTATTAATCTTTTATTGCCGTGGACTCCTTTGTCATTCTGGTGAAGCCTATGGACCTCTTCCGGGAATATCCTTAATTGTATAAATCAAAATACATAGAATTACAGAGGAAATCTATTGTACTTACATAGTTAACAAAAACAAAAAAAAATTCAGACTCCATGATAACCTTTGTTCAAGGTCCTACTGGGCTGCCCCCCTCCGCCCCACTGTCCCCAGCTTCAGCTCTCAAATGTTCCAATCTCTTAATGGAGGCCCTATACTGGCCAGAGCTAGCTTGAGGCCCCAAAGAAATCAGACTGTGAGCAGGCAGACAGGAAGGCATTTGAAATCATCTATCCTTAAACCTCTCTCCAGCTCTCCCTCCCTTCTTCCTCTGCTTTCCCCAGCATTTTCTCCTCCCTTCTGCTTAATTATCTTTTATTTCTGAACTCCCTCGGGGCCTTTTCTGAGCTTTCATGGAATTCTGCTGCTTGAGGACTCAGTCTGTTTTCAACTGGCAGATGTGTTGGGGGGCCAAGTGGGAGGGGCTGGTGTTTCTTTGGGAGGAGGGGACTGTGCCTGGAGCTGATGCACACACAGGGCAGAGGTTATGGGCTTGAACAGTATCCATTTGGACAAGGAAGGATGATTTCACAGAAATAGCCTTCTGCCTCTACACTCCTATATCAGAACAGAAGCTACCCAGAGAAGTTGTGGAGGAGGGGGGATTATCCCTAATCTCTGCTGCCAAACAGGCCCAAGGGTGAGGGTTGGGGAGCAGGATGGGGGCCCAACCAGGAAGGAAGGGCTGGTTGAATTTTCCACTTGACTCTCTCTCTCTCTCCTCTTCCTATCCATCCCTCCAATTTCTTCTAGGCTTCACCGGAGGCGGGATTCCCATGGATGCTGGGCTCAGGTTTCAAGATTTCCTCTGAGCGTCAGTGGTTAGCCTCTTCCCCTCTTTCTTTCTCCTCACCACCTCAATGTGTGTCAGACCGAGCTGGTGGGGTGTGGATCTTGCTGACGGGCTCCTTTCTTCCTGCCCTTGGTGGTAAAGGCGTTAAACCCCAACAACTCTGGGACAACGATGGATGACATCCAGGAGCTGAGTGGGAAGCCACCATGTGTCAGGCTAGGGGACTGGGCAGACAGGATAAGGCGGGGCCCAAAGATGACGCAGGCTGTTAACCCCAAGCCTGGTGAAGGATGCTGAGGGATCCCTCCCTTCTGCCATGTCTTTAGGCTCTGAGAAATTCCAGGACGGTAGTGGATTCAATTGGAAGCATCTGTTTTTAGACAAAAAGAGGCTCAAAGAAGAAGAAGAATATCAGAGTGATATCAACCTGGATCTCTTGACACAGTTAGGCAAGCTAAGGCAAGATGAACGACACTAGAGACATTGAGTAAGCTGGGATCTCACTGATGTAGGTACTCCTTCCAGGGGTGAAGATCGCCAACCATCCTCTCCCCATTGTGTATGATTCTTGTTTATGAAATTTCATAAACCCTCCATAAATTATCCTGCCAATGTGCAGGAGGATCCCATCTGGGACTTTTTAACATTCCATGGGTAGCCATGCAGCCTTCAGACTACCCGTTTATTGCGTCTAAGGCAGCTAGGTGGTTCAATGGATGGAGCCCTGATCCCGGAGTCAACAAAACCTAAATTCAAGTCCTACCTGAGACACTTACTAACCATATGACCCTGAGCAAGTCACATAACCTCTGTTTGCCTCAGTTTTCTCAACTGTAAAATGGGAAGAATGATAGCACCTACCTCTCCCAGGATTGTTGTGAGGGTCAAATGAGATAATATTTGTAAAGCACTTAGCACAGAGTACCTGATACACAGTAGGCACTATATAAATGGTTATTCCCTTCCTTTCCCTTCCCTTCATTCTTGCTACATGACTGGCCCATCTCCTTTTCTAATCTTGATTTTCTATGCGACTTCTTAGGATACAAATGCCACTTCCTAGAATACAAATCATTATAATATGTTACTGCCTACTTATGCCTTCCAGGCATCTTTCTACTGGCCTCTGGCTCACCTGAGAGTTCCATTCTGCTGAGATTGTGGAATGTCATGATTCATAGCCACACAGCATCCCTGGTAGAATGTTGATGTTTATGAATGAGATGGGTTAATGTGTCATGGAGCAGCTTAGAATCAGTGAAAGTGTTGCATGATTTCCCAAATGCAATCCAGCTGAACCATTGTTTAGTATCGAGTCCTAGGCCCAGCTCATTGGCTATGTGTGGTATCTGTCCAAGCTAGGTATTGAATGACTGAGTGGGCTGTCCATCCAGAGTATCTTCATCCATTTGGTTTTCCCAGGGAGGCTCATAGGCAGAGCTGTAACCTGTAACAATGATTCCTGAGGCAGCACAAATAATGAGAGGTGGGACAATGCTTATGGCGGTGTCATTGACTTGGGCCAAATGGATGCTGCCCTAACACACACACACACACACACACACACACACACACACA
>NW_020951391.1:1967293-1981446 GCF_900497805.2 Vombatus ursinus | reverse complement strand
AGCATGAGATGACCCTGGAGTATAGTAGCTCCTTTTCTCTCCTTCAGATAGGGTGGATCATGGAGGTTGTTGGGGAGGAGGGGGTCCTCTTGGCCAAGGTAAGCCTTCTAATACTCCCTGCATCACTCCTAATCTGGGCAGGGTCTTACCCTGAATCAGCACAAAGAGAGAGAGTCAGGTGTCAGGGTCATTCACATGCTGATGTTGTTACTCTTCTTTGTACTTGAAGAAGACCAATGACATCAGGAGAGTGATGTCTTGACTTGCTTGTGAATTGGATTTAAGTGAGGCAGGGCTGTGCAAAGTCACAAGCCTCTCTCTCTCCTCCAGAGTCATCAAAGTCCACTGGCAGGACAAAAGTCAAGATGGCTCAGAATGTAGTAGATGACCTTGAGCTTTCTAAATTAAGGTCTTTCCCGGGCCTCAGTTTGTCTGAGGCAGGACCCATTCAGATATCAAGGAGGGGGCAGAATTTCCCACACTGTGTCCGGAGACCCCATAGCCTTGCCAACCCTTGAGTATTGCCAAGTTGACACTACGCAGGTAAGTGGTAGTTTTTTGTCCTCTTTTCCTCCATTCCTCTCCCTCCCCTCTATCTTTTCCTCCTTCTCTCTCTCTCTTTCTCTCCCCCTTCAATCCCTCTCTCTCTTTCTCTGTCAGTCTCTCTCCCTGTCCCTCCCTCATTTCCTCCTGTCACTCTGTTTCTCTGTCTCTCTTTGTCTCTCCTTTTCTCTCCCTCCCTCCCTCTCCCCTTTTTCTTTCTCCCCCTCAGATTCAGAGAACAATAGGTATTAGGGAAGAAGGCAACATTAAGCTGTGAAGAATTGGCAAAGGCTGAGGTATGGCTGTGGGGCTAGGAAATGAAGTATCCTAAGTCTGGCTGTTTCTATCTACTGGAAGACTACCACAAGTATTTTCAACACCCTTTAAATGTGCTTTGGGACAAAACTCTAGTCACCTCACCCTAGTTATGGCTGTCATATAGACTCTAGAACTGGCAGGTAGCATCAAGATTATCCAGGGAGAATTATTTTACAGATGAGGAAGCTAGACCCAGGAAGAAGGAAAAAAGGGGGAAGGAAGCACTTAATAAGCACCTACTGTGTGTCAGGCATTGTGCTAAGCGATTTACAAATATTATCTCATTTGACTCTCACAACAGCTCTGGGAGAGGCAGGTGCTATCATTCTTCCCATTTTACAGTTCAGGAAACTGAGGCAAACAAAGGTTAAGTGACTTGCCTGAGGTCACATAGCTAGTAAGTGTCTGAGGTTAGACTTGAATTCAGGACTTCCTGTCTCTGGGTCCAGCAACACTCTATCCACTGTACCACCTAACTGCCTTTGTAGAAATGAGAAAGTAGGCATTTGTATTAGGAGTTATTAATACTGTCAATGTTTTTTCCCAATTGTTTGATATCTTCTCCTCTTTCAGATATCTTGAAAACCAATTCCTAGTGTTTTAAAATTGTGTTGCCTCTAGAACAGATGTCTTCTATGTGTATTTGCTATGTTCTACCTACTCCTCCCTGTTTCATTGTCTAGCTTTGCCATTTATACTTTCTATATCCCATTAAGGATTGAGGTGATGAGTCCAAGGGCAGTGGTTCTACCATCATTGATAATGAAAGAGATCACTATGGAACTATTGACCAATCTGAACCATTTTGGGGGGTTCATTTGTTGTCTCATTTATGATTTCATCTCTAAAAGCTCTTGGAGTGATGTGGCTTCATTAGGTCTTAGGTTAACTTTTTTGCAGACTCATTTTCCTGTCCACTGCTCATTATTGTTTTGTGAGAATATTTTGTTTCTAATCTCCTCCACTCTCTTTTTTTTTCTGGTTTGCTCCTTTTTTAAAAATTAATTTATTTTGAATTATCAAAAATCACTTCCATAAGTTTTTGAGTTTGTATTTTTCACCCCCTCCCTCCCCACCTCCCTCCCCAAGATGGTGTGCAATCTGATATAGGCTATACATATACATTCCTATTAAACGTATTTTCACATTAGTGATATTGTAAGAATTAGAACCAATAGGAGGAACGCCAGAAAAGAAGAAACAAAACACAACAGAAGAAAAAAATAGCAAATAGTATGCTTTGATCTGCATTCAAACTCCATAGTTCTTTCTTTGGATGTGGATAGCATTTTCCATCATGCGGCCTTTAGAGATGTCTTAGATCCTTGTATTGCAGAGAAGGGTTAAGTCTATCAATATTAGGCATTGCACAATATGGCTGTTACTGTGTATAACGTTCTCCTGGTTCTGCTCACTTCATTCAGCATCAGACCATACAAGTCTTTCCAGGTTTTTCTGAAGTCAGCCTGTTCATCATTTCTTATAGCACAATAGTATTCCATTACATTCATATACCACAACTTGTTCAGCCATTCCCCAGTTGATGGGCATCCTCTCAGTTTCCAATTCTTTGCCACCACAAAAAGAGCTGCTATGAATATTTTTGTACATGTGGGTCCTTTTCCCATTTGTATGATCTCTTTGGGATATAGCCCTAGAAGTGCTATTGCTGGGTCAAAGGGTAGGCACATTTTTATAGCTCTTTGGGCATAGTTCCAAATTGCTCTCCAAAATGGTTGGATCATTTCACAACTCCACCAACAATGCATTAGTGTTTCAATTTTCCCACATCTTCTTCAACATTTATCATTTTCCTGTTTTGTCATGTTGGCCAGTCTGATAGGTGTGATGTGGTACCTCAGAGTTGTTTTGATTTGCATTTCTCTAATCGATAGTGATGTAGAGCATTTTTCATATGACTATAGATGGCTTTAATTTCTTCATCTGAGAACTGCCTGTTCATATCCTTTGACCATTTATCCATTGGGTCTTTTTCAAAAGTGTTTATGTTCTAAACTGGTGTTGTCCTTGGCTGTCCCATCTCTCGGCTTGGCAGGAAGATCAAGTGTTTGCTGGGTAAGGTGGTTTCTGGGCTTTATTGGTTTTTTTTTTTTGCTTTTTGGTGAGCCAATCAGGGTTAAGTGACTTAGCCAGGGTCACACAGCTAGTAAGTGTCATGTGTCTGAGACTGGATTTGAACTCATGTCCTCCTGACTCCAAGGCCAGTGCTCTATCCACTGCGCCACCTACCTGCACCTCTGGGCTCTGTTGACTGGTATGGATAGTAACTACATCTATAGAGATCCAGACTCCCTTTAAGATCAGCCACTGAGAATATGCCACAACTGTAGCTCTTGGTCTCTTGCCAGTCATGGCTGCCATCCATTTGGTTTTCCCCTTCTGTCACTATTAACTTCTTGTCCACCCATACTCCTCTTTTCTGAGTACCCTTGAGGAAGTGAGTGGGAAAGGAGATTCATTTGGCTTACAAGCATATGTAAAGCTTCAGGGGTACAAGAACCACAGCATGGTACAAACGAAAGAGCCCTGGTTTTGGAATCAGAGGACATGAGTTGAAATCTCACCTCTGACACTAACTACCTGTATGACCTTGGTTAAGTCATTTAACTTCATTTGAAACTAAAGTTTCAAGGGGTTGCAAAGTGAGGGGGTTGGACTAGATGGTCTCCAAGGTCCCTTTTGTTTCCAGGTCTTCTATCATAGGTATTGGTCTATATTGTTTCCTGCAGATGGTATAGAGCCATATTATACTATAGACTGTTCCTGGTCCTTCATGATTTCTCACCTTTCCTTATGTATGCCATTCTCTATGATGGAATTGTCATCCTTTCCTCTCCAACCAGCCTATTGAATTCAACCAATCAATCAATCAAGAAGCATTTACTATGCCCCTGCTCTATACAGACACTCTAGGAGGTGATAAAAATACGAAGACAAAAGCAAAACAGTCCCTGCTATCAGGGAGTTTACATTCTAAAGGCAGACACTAGGCTCAGGGGACCTGTGGATCTCTGTCCCATTAAGAAGCCCCAGCTCTGGGCTCATGTAGACTAAAGAAAAGGGTCAGCCTATTTCCTTACCTCTGGTTCATTATACCCCTACCCTGGAACTCGGGGGAAAATCTCTTAAAGCTCAGGTTTGGTTTATATCTTAGGCCTCCCCAGAAAAAGATTAACAGGATCTCTCCTAGAAAGGTACTCAATGTACAAAGTACATTGGGTATAAAATGGCTATTTCCTCTGTAACACCACAACCATCACCACCACCACCACCAACAACAACAAAAGTATTAAAACACAAAAGACTCGGAAGTATGCATTGACAAATACTTAACATGGTAATTCCTATTGTATTATATATTCTTCTGGGACATTCATAAATAAAACATAGAAACATGAAACACTCTGTAGGGTTTCATCTCAAATCTGCACTGTCTGAACAACTCGCTCAAGATACATACATTTTGGCAAGCCAGGGCATGGCTTGGGGTAATCCTCCTGCTAGGGCTCATTTTCTCTGAGCTGGGCAAATAGCACCTGGGTCCAGAAACTCCTGACCCCTCAAGGTAGCCACCAGACAATTTTAGGATTGCTATTCAGTCACCCGTGCTCAAGAAAAGAAACGTAAACCAGAAGAGGCAGATAGAGACCTGAGGTCAAGTCCTGGGCTCACCCAGACAAGCAATGTATTCACTGTCATGTACAAAGAAATGCTATGGGAGAGGCTCACAGGGAGAAGAAATTCCCTCTCTTTCCATCCCCATGAGAAGTCTAAGGGAGAGTGGTCAGAGTTCCAGGCCACAAACTCAGAGATGGAGAATAAGATATCTAGAGTATAAGTTAACTCTTTTAAAATTCTACTGAGGGGCAGCTAGGTGGTGCAGTGCATAGAGCACTGGTCCTGGAGTCAGGAGAACCTGAGTTCAAATCCAGCCTCAGACCAAACACTTGACACTTACTAGCTATGTGACCCTGGGCAAGTCACTTAACCACAACTGCCTAAAAATAAAAAAAAGTCTACTGAGTAAGCAGGTCTTGCTGCTCAGTGGCCAATCCTCTTTAACACTGTCCCCCACCCCACCCCAGCCCCTTTGGAGAGCGATAAACATGGGAACCAACCAAAAGCTTCTGGTTTTGTATTTCCTTTAGCAAGGAGACTGCCCACCAGAAGGGGCACGGGGCATGTTCAGGTCCAATGGGTATGCCTAGTCCTTTAATAAGAGGGGCTTCCCTGATTACCCACTCCCGTTATGTAAGTATATACAAAATATATACATATATGTACATATGAGTATGTGTATATATGTATGTGTGTATGTGCATGTGTGCATGTGTGTGCATCTCATACCAGGTAATGTTAGGGGAGAAAGTACTAGCAGCTAGGGAGACCACAAAATACCTCAGGCAGAAGGTGGCTTTTGAGCTGAGTCTTCCAGGAAACTGGACTCCAAGAGGTAAAGGTGAGTAGGAACAGCATTCCAGGTGTGGATGGGTGACAGCCAGTGCAAAAGCAGGGAGATGGGAAATGGAGAGTCCTATGTGAGAAGCAGCAAGAAGGCCACTAAGGCTGCCTCATAGAGTGCATAGAGGGGAGTGATATGTAAGAAGTCTAGAGAGTTAGGATAGGGCCAGGTTGTGAAAAAGCCTTAAATGGCAAACGGAGGAGTTTCTATTTAACCCTAGAGGTCTTAGAGTGCCCATGGAGTTTATCGAGTGGGAGGGAAGAGTGACACGATTAGAATTACTTTTTAGGAAAATCCTTTCGGTCGTTGCGTGAAGGATGGATTGATGTGGGGTACAGATTTGAGGCAAAGGTTTTGATTAGGAGAATATAGGAGAATAGGAGAAAAAAAGGACAATTATCTCGTGATAAAGACCTGAACTTTTAAAGGCCAACTCAAAAGTCATCTTTTCTAAGAAACCTTTTCTTTAATATAAATTCCACGGACAAAATTAGTCAATAATGACTTTTTTCTTTCTTGTCTTTCATTTACCTAGAGGTTCTTATCTTGGGGTCTGTGAATTTAAAAAAAATATAGTTACATTTCACTATAATTGGTTTATTTGGTAATCCTATGTATATTTTGTTTTATGTATTTTAAGTCATTATTCTGAAAAGAGGTTAATAGACATCACCAGCCTGCCAAAGAATTCAATGGTACAAAAAAGTTTAAGACCTCCTTTACAGCAGGTGTTAAAATAGCATTGTGGTTATCCCTGTTTATATCATTCTCCTTCATAGACTCATCATTACCTCACCGTTCTCTCTAACTCATAACCCAGAACCATGAATACAGTAGGTGATGTTTCAAATGTTTGTTGAATTAAATTAATAGAGGCACAAATTGCTAGACCTGAAAGGAACCTCGGTCCACAATTGTCTTTAGAGGTAGGTCATGTGATTTATGCCCTAAGTTTGCAAGTGACGGTCAGGACTAAAATTAGTAGGGTAGAAAGGACAAAGCAATTTGTAGACCTCAAGGATCTTTGCCACGTGTGGTCAGCTCTTACCCTGTGTGGTAAACACAGGTCCATAATCATGGGGTTTGGCCCCAATTTCAGGTGATGAGAGTTAGTGGTGCATGTTAGTTTGGAGCTCAAAGACTTGAGGTCTATGGGAAGAATGGAAACTCTAACACCTTATTTATCAAGGTTGTTGAACAAGTTGGGTGGTTTCCAGTAGAACAGGGTTACAGAGGGCATAGTGTCTAGTGTTAAGTGAAGAGAAGGCCTGAGTCAGATGGGAAATGTGTGTGTGTGTGTGTGTGTGTGTGTGTGTGTGTGTGTGCTTACTGCTTAGGCAGTTGTCCTCCCAAAGGGAGCAGGGAGGGAGGGAAGGAAAGAAAAAAGGACAAGCTGGGAGTAGTGTCACTTGCTCCTCTGTTCCAGGGCAAGAAGCAGGGAGCAGTGGCCTTCAGAGGTCAGTATTTCATTCCTATAACTCAGATTAAGCCACTCAACCCATGATATCAGGTCCCATTGCCCAATCCCACTTTAATAGGACAGAAATCTCCTGCTAATAGCGTGTGCTTTCTGAGTTTATAAAAATATGTGCTAGGTTTCCTCAATTTTGTAAGAATCCTAATAAATGTGGACATGGCTGCAGGTGAATTTCCTTTTTGGCTTCTCATTTTCTATTTTAAAAAAAATTTTATTGTGGTTTTAGCGATTGTTAATAAAATTTCAATATACAAAGGATAAGAAAGAGTCCTGTATAAGAAATCATGAACTTCTGTTACTTTAATTTTTTTTAGAAATATATATGCATGTATACATATTCATATTATTTTTATCTGCCTGTCTTTATTCATATAAATAAAGATATATATGTGTATGTGTGTATATATATTTATGCATATATACACATACACACATGTACATGTTACCACTTTAGTAAATATCTCTTTTTTATTTTTTTAATTTATGGAATAAAACAAGCATTTCCATGATACAGCATATATAATAAAAAAAGATGATTGCACATGAAACTGCAAATCTACCATATACAACTTACTATTCCTTTTAAATATATAATAGAGTTATGTAAAGAAAGACATGTTTATGAGGATATAAAATAAATCCACATAAATATCTTTCTAAAAGAGATAATTCAGTTTGGCTGACTATTTTATGTCAACCGATCATCACAGGGGCATTGACACTACTGGGGGCTTGTGAGCTGTAGCATTAAACAAACATGCCCCAAACCCTCAGGGTTACCCCTAGAACATTGAGGGGAGAGGTATTAGCTTTGCTCTAGGAATGAACTTGCAAGTGGCCATGGGTATTAGTAGAGTGGTTCCAAATTTAACAAGGTAATAATGAAACCACCCTATTTGTTTTTGTTCCCTTTCTACACCTTTTTTCTTCTTTTCATTTACCAAAATTTCTTTTAAAGGCTTACTTGGTGGTCTTTTTAAAAAAATAACTATCATGATCCACTAACCTGTCTCTCTCTCCCCTAAGTAAAAGACCTCTCATAACAAATATGTATAGTGCAGCCAAAGAAATCCACACCTTGATCATGTCTAAAAATGCAGATCTCACCCTTCATCTCTAGCCCCTTACACATCTGTTGAGAAGTGGGAGGTTTGTTTTAAGGTCACAGTTGTATGTATACTGCTTTGATCAGAGTTCTGAAGTCTTTCAAAATTGTTTTCCTTTCAATTTTTGTGGTTGCCATTGAGTAAATTGTCTTTGTTCCACTCTTTTTCTGCTTCCTCCTTTTCTACTTCTGCTCAGCTATAGGACAAAAAGATGAGTGACATCTCAGATTACCAGGCCTCAGTAACCTCCTGCTTGCTGAGGCATTGGAATGATTTTCTGCCACTCCAAACCAGGGGTCTCCCTCCAGTTGTAACTAATTGCTTGGATACAGTCTTCTTCAGCACTAATACTTTCCACTTTACCACCAAGCTCTGGCAATATAATTTCTGGGTCTCCTACAATTTATCACCAGTGCTAGGGATCATTTAGTTTGCCTTTGTCACTGATCCCAGAAATATATTCTCTCAAACCAAACAATTGATAGCTTTTGACACAGACTTTGTTCTGTCACTCAATCACCCAACATTTATTCAGTGGCTACTATATTCCAGGTACTGTCCTAGATGCTGGAGATTCAAAAATAAAAGTGGAGTCCCTGCTCTGTAAGAGCTTACAATATGGGTAGGGGAGACACTGTATATATCTAGGGATGTTATGTGTAGGTGTATACAGAAGAGAAACAAGATAACTTAGGGGAAAGATGCTAACAGCTCGGGAGGATCATGAAAAGCTTTATGTAGAAGGTGGTTCTTGAGTTGACTCTTAAAGAAAATGAGGGGTTCTAAGAAGTGAGGGTGGGGAACGAGGGCATTTCAGAGTACCACAAGTGAAAAGGCATGAAGATGGAGAGATGGAGTACCATGTATGGGGATCAGTAAGAAAGTCGGTGTGACTGAACTACAGTATTCATAAAAGAAGAATAAAAACTTTGGGAAAAGTTGAAGGCAGGTGGTCAAGGCCTTTAAAAGTTCAAAAGAGGAGTTTATATTTGATCCCCAGAGGTAATAGAGGGAATAGAAAGTCCCTGGAGTTATTGAGAAGGAGAGAGACACAGTCAAATTTGTACTTTAGGAAAAGCAATTTGGCAGCATATGGAGGATGGATTGGAGTGTGGAGAGACTGGAGACAGAATTGTTGTTCATGCTACATTGGAAACATTAGCCCTGGTGATCTTGGCCTGGCCATTGACCATGAGTTTGGCCTCCAGTTAGCCTCACCTTGAGTATTATCAATCCCTTACTCTCCTGCTATGGAAAGGGCCTCTTCCTTTAATCTTTTGCCTGGACCTTCTAACGCTGCTAGTTTATTGATTAGGGGTGCCAGGTTGCTAGCGCAGGCCACGTAGAATACAGAGCTGCCACTTTGCAGGGAACCACCATCTCAGAATAATCCCTAGTTACATGGATTTGGAGCTCACTCGATGTCCCAATACCTCAATATCTACTTTCTGACCCTCTGCCTCTCCCTTCTTGGCTTTAAGGTGCATAGTGGGTACTATTTCATTTTTGCCTTTGTATCCCAAGCACCAAGTGTAACAGTGCTTAATATTTGTTGATTGATTAGCTAGTATTGCTGATATTTATTGGGGTTTTAAGTTTTGCAAAGGCCTTTACAAACATTGTTTCATATGACCCTTACAAGAGCCCTGTGAGACAATATTATTCTTAATTTGCCAGTAAGGAAACTGAGGCACAGAGAAATTAAGTGACTTGGCTATGTTCACATAGCTAGCAGTTGCACAATCATACATATCAATCAAAGCCAGCAAATTTCTAGACTAGTAATTTCCAAATTACCTTGCAATAGTCATTTAGGTTCTTACAAAATACTTGGCATTAGGAAGGCCCCATTTTAAATCTTGCCTCAGACACTTACTAGCTGTGTAACCCTGGACAAACTGCTTAACCTCTCTCAGCCTCAGTTTCTTCATCTGCTGTGACACAGGCTAAACCCTTCCCCACTCCCACCCCAACTGTAGATTCTAAAGTTGTTCACCTAACTCATGTGTGACATCCAATAGACCCTTTTTCACAGCAACCTTCCCTGGTAGATCTTTGTATTAGCCTGGTAGACCAGATGATCAAGGCTTGGGTTCAAATTACAAGGTGCTGGAAATGTCTATGCTAAAAAAAAAAAAGGAAGAAAACTTAAGAGCCATAATCAAAGCTAGATTGGAAAAATAGATTGTCAAAAATGTATTTTCTATACAATGTGCTAAAAAGGTGATTTCATGATTAAAAAATTCAAGAATGTGTCAAAATCTTATGAATTCATTGCCAAATCATGTAAAACTAGAGATTCATCAAAAGAAAGATGTATTACCTATTAAAAGTCCTTAACGATATTTTTAAATGGGCAAAAAAAGAAAAAAAGAGATGATTGCTTGAGAAAAATTTATGGTTACCAGGCTACATCTATTTATTGAAGAATACGCAGGATCAAGTTGAAATCAATGTCCCCAGGGGCCAATCTCACCAGCCCTGAAGGGAGAGCATCATTCAGCACATCTGAATGGCTCAGGTTACTGCTGTCCAAGGTATGCATGACACTACCAATATCAAGTGAGTGTGGCAATATTCAGACCCTGAACTGGTTTCAAGCCTCTCTCAAAGAGAGGTTTTTATACCTCAATGATCAGGTGTCTGGAAAAATATCATGAATGCTCTTGTGACATCTCTTGGGTTAGTCTTGCACAATGAAACTCAGGGTGCTAGGAGAGACTTGTGACATAAAGGAAGCCATTTATCTTATCTCTGGAATCAGTCTGCAAGAGCAAAGAAAAGTACATTTTTGGTAGATAGAAACATAAGCAGAAAACCAAAAAAATTCAAGGCATGAGGATATGGTTACCACAAAGACAGTTAATGGAATTAGTCATTAATATTTGCTGTTGTTCATAATTTACCTCTTGATTACTTGTGCTGGGAAACATAATAGCTAATTTGGGAAGATCTAGATAAATACTTCTGTGGTTTTTACTTCTGTTGCAGTGGCCTATATTTCCACGAACAGGAGAGACGGAGTAAGATACCAACTGCCCAGATAATGCCCGTAAAGACTCAGGCCGTATAGCCTGGGTGACCAGGCCAGCCTTTCTTCTTTCTTTTACTGGGTGAGCAGTGGTGTGCTGATAAATGATTAACAATTAGCTCTCGGGGGAAAAAATGCACACAGCATACTTCTAAGTTTAATTTGAATTATTAACATTTTCTCCATTCTTTTCTCAAGTTGAGACATTCAACAAAGCAATAAATCAAGCCCTGATTCATAGTGCTTGCCAGTTTTTGAGGTGTAAATGCTCAGACGGAAAGTCAGGATGGCTTGGTTAGAGCTACTTCTAGCACTCCCTTGGGACCTCCTACAAGCCAGGCCCACGGGCTTATTGCCAATAGTGCTGTCCTTCTACGATCAGAGATTTAGAGTTAAAAGGGACTTTATAAGCTATCTAGTCATATATATATATATATATATTTTATATATAGACATATATTTATATTTATTTTTACAACCTCTAGTCCATATTTTATAGATTTATTCCTCTTGGGGATGCTCCTGACTTTCCAGACTTCTTTCTCCACCATTCCCCAACCCTCCCCTTATCTTCCCCTCACTCTTTTAAACTTCCTTTTTTTTTTTTTTTGGTATTGTCTTCCTCAATTAACACGTAAGCTCTTAGAGGCCAAGGATTACTTCTCTTTTTTGCTTCTTTAATACAATGCTTAGCACACAGTAAGTGTTTAATAAATGCTTATTGCCTTGAGTTGAGTTGAGGAAACTGAGGCCTAGAAAAGCCAAGTGATTTGACCAAGGCCACTTGGCTAGTGAGTGACAGGCAAAATTTGAATTCAGGTTTTCTGACTCCAAAGTCACTGTACTATGTTATTGGCTGGTCTCCTGGCGCTCTACCTTTAAAATATACTAAAATCTGTTGGTGGAGGCCCAGGTTCATTTTAAAGCATTGGTAACCTACCCGGAACCAGAAGCCTCCTGGCAGGTAGAGTACTTGAGGCCTAACAGGTAGGCTGTTTAGTCTTCATGTACTAGGAAATAGAGACTGTTGGGTTTTCCTGGGCAGCCTCGATATTCATTCTGCACAACGAGGGAGGGACATCTGTACTCAGGATGGATCTCCTGATGGCCCCTTTCAGGAAGACCTAAGAAACTAGAAGTAGACGTATTACCCATAAGATACTTTCTCAGTTTTTCTCTTTAGGAGGAATCACTCTTTGGGAGGTCGTCATCCTGATGAAAGACAACCAGTATTGGAGTTCCAATTTCATGACACCTTGGATTGGAGTATTCTACACAACTGAGGAAAAAACATCGTCTTTTAGCTTGACTTTTAAAACCTTCACAACCCCACCCCTTTCTGCTTTACCAGTCTTTTTATACTTTACTCCTCTCTTAGGATTCTTTATTCAGAGACGCTGGGCAGCTAGGTGGTACAGTGGATAGAGTGCTGGGTCTGGAGTCAGGAAGACTCATCTTCCTGAGTTCAAATCTGGCCTCAGACGCTTGCTAGATGTGTGACCCTGGGCAAGTCACCTGTTTGCCTCAGTTTCCTCATCTGTGAAATGAGAAAGAAATGACAAACCACTCCAGTATCTTTACCAAGAAACCTCAAATGGGGTCATGGAGAGTCAGAAATGACTGAAGAACAGAGATACTGGCTTTCTTGCTGTTTCTCACAAGTAACTCTCCATTTCTTGACTCTGTACTTTTTCACTGTCTGTCCCCCATGCCTGGGATGCTCCCCCTCCTTGACTCAGCTTCCTGGCCTCCTTGACTTCCTTCAACACTCAGCTCAAATCCCACCTTCTCTAGGAGACCTTTACCAGTCCCTCCCACTCATAGTATTTTCCCACTGAGAGTACCTCCCAGTTGTGTGTGTGTGTGTGTGCATACACATACATGCACATATATACATAGATATGGATAGATATGTAAATAGAAATATAAACAGATATATAGATATAGATAGCTAGCTACATTTATCTCTATCCATGCTATGTATTTATACTATAACAATATCTATCTATAGTTCAATCTATGTCTTATTTGTACATAGTTGTTTTCATATTATCTCCCCCATTATATTGAACTCCTGAAGATCAGGGATTGTCTTTTGTCTTTCTTTATCTCCAGCACCTAATGGCATATAGTAGGTTCTCAATACATATTTGTTGACTTACTGACTTCCACCAAGAGAGGGGTTCTTTACCACCATTGGTCTACTTAGCTGCTTCTGTATAATTAGGCTACACTGAGGCCAACTCAGACTTTAATCTGTCCATTATTATCTGAGTTTTTCTTTAGTATTTTAGTTTTGTTCTAGGTTGTTTTAGGTTCCCAGAGGCCCAGCCTCACATATTACAAGGAAGTGGTTGATCATTGTTGGCTATCATTTCAGTACTACGTGTACTATGGTGATAGTGGGGTGTGTGTGTGTGTGTGTGTGTGTGTGTGTGTGTGTGTGTGTGTGTGCGCGTGATTACAGTAACTAGGGCATGGGTTGCATTCTTCAAAACGGGAATTTTGGTCAAGCCGATAAGACTCTGATTATATCCAACTGGGGTGAAGCATCCCTTATGACATCCCATCCCAACTGTATTGCCATCAGAGACAAGACTTTCTAGTTATTCCTTTGATCCTCCAGGAACCCAGGATTGGCAGAGCTCTTCTGTTAAATCATTTAAAGTTGTGGCCCTTTTTATAAGTGGTCATAAGGATCTAATTAATGTTGTGATCTCAGCTGCCCAAGTCTGGTTCTCTTTCCCATCAGTGATGGTTTCAGGGGTAATGGGTGAGGAGAAGGAAGGTAGGCCTAGAGTAATATTATTCACATATACCCTACCTCCCTGTTCCCCTTAATTTGATGGTCTGGTTCCCAATTCTAGTTCTCTTTCCCATCAGTGATGATCTCAGGGATAATGGGTGAGGGGAAGGAAGGTAGGCCCAAAGTAATATTATTCAGATACACCCCAGCCACATGTTTCCCTTCATTTGATGGCCTGTTTCCCAGTAGAAATTATGAGAATTAGCCTTTTCCTAGCAGTAATGGGTGTGGGTATCATGTGGAAATGGTTTAGTTGGGCACTGGAAATATCAGTATGAAGAATAAAATAATCCCAACTTTCTAAAAGTCATCAAAGCCCACTGAGAGGAGAAAAATTAAGAGACTCAAGGTCCTTGTCTTTGTATTTGTCTTAGTGCTTAGGACAGTGT
>NW_020951391.1:1921438-1967283 GCF_900497805.2 Vombatus ursinus | reverse complement strand
GGCTCAGCTTACCTTATTTGTAACTATTTTGGCCAGTACTCAAGTCATTATGGAACTTGGTGGCCATCAGTCAATCTCTCAGCCTCTACAAGTATACAGTAGCAGTCAAGAAGTTATCATTCAAAAATGGAGTGAGGTTTTGTGATAAGAGTCAGGGTTGGGTTCCAAAATCCTAAGTGCTCTCAGTAAGCTTCCCTTGTAGGTGTCTGCCATGAGATTCAAACTGTGGAATGACCTTTTACAGAGACTTTTAAGGTTTTGGGAGCAGTGAGGTTGTAGGATTTCAGGAGGAGAACAGTCTGAATGTTGACCAGTCCTACCTGTAGAATCTGCTCCTGTTTGGAGTCCCACTAAAAGTGGCTGGAGGCTGCTTGATATATGGGGCATAGGAGTTTGCCAAGGTGTGGCAATATGTTGTCTCCCAAAACCAAAGACTCCCTCCAAACATTGGGCCTTTTTTTTAGTGGTTTGTGTGGCCAAGTGGAAAAGCTTTTCTTTCATTTGGTAAGAACTATCCCAATGAACTACTGACTGCTATATCTCTCAAAATTTCCTAGATGTGTCTGGCCCCCAGGATTGATATCCCATCCTCTTTCCCACAGGCAGATGCTGAGTCTACAGGGCCTATTTGGAGCCTGCTTTGGGTCAATCAGTCTAATGTCATCAATGTCGTGTTCCAGTGTTACCTGGGGTGGAGGACCTATAGAGATGCCTGCATAGGTCCTTGGAGAAGCAGATTGTGGCAGCTGTACATGAGTTCACACTCAAGGCAGGATGGTAAAGATGAAATGTTGGCCTTGCTAAGTATGAGCATACTCAACTGATGATCAGGATGCATTGGTATTGAGAAAAAGGAATGCCTCAGGCCACTCACCAGCTTCTTGGCTTACTTATTAAGGCAAAATCATTCTCATTGCTTTAACATAAAGTTGATGAACAAAGTCATAGTCATTGACTATAACCCAGTCACAGGCCAAAGCCATTAGCTGCTTAGGGCAATCATGGTCACTCCCAAGTTCAGCATCCTGTTATCTTTAGTCATTCAGCAGGAGCCATCAGTTTTTTTTTCCCCAGGCCAAACTGTAGAATTAATAGGAGGTCACAGGGGTCAGCACCCCACTTTCCCTCAGGTCTTGCCTAGCAGCTATAATTCCTGCCATGCCTCGTAGGATTTGGTATTATTGTTGGTTAAAACTTTTAAAAGAAAGAAGGAATTCTAGGAGCCTCCATGTAATATTTCCCATAATTATAGCAGCAACTCTGTTACCCCAAACTATATGTGAGTTTTTGTAACTCCCCCAAGAAGTCTGTTAAAACAAAATACATTTCTTTAAATTTATTTTTTATTCTGAACTTAAACAAGCACCAAAATAAAAATGCCCAAACCAAAAACACCCCAAGCCATGAAAGATTGTAAATCATAAAAGATTGTGTCTGAAACTGTGAATCTCTAGTCTATATACTTGCTTTTTTCAAGGGTATGTAATAAATTCAATCTGTTACTTTCAAAAATGTCCCACTTATCTTTATTTCCTTCTGAAGTACCTTCTGTACTCTTGTGTACTTTTCTAAAAAATTATTTATTTATTTTTAACATTCTTTTCTTTTTAAATTGAGTTCTCAATTGTCTCCCTCCCACCCCTCTCCCACTCACTGAGAAGACAAGCAAAATGATATCAATTACGCAAGTGAAATCATGGAAAATATTTCCATACTTGCCATATTGCAAAAAAAAAAAAAAAAAAAAGAAAAAAAAAAAAAGAAAAGAAAATGAGAAAATTATACTGCAATTTGCACTCAGAGTTTATCTCTCTGGAGGTGGATAGCATTTTTCATCATGAGTCCTTTGGAATTGAATTGATCATTGTATTGATTAGAGTAGCCAAATCTTTCACAGTTGATCATTACATCACGACTGTGCACAATGATCTCCTTGTTCTTCTCACTTCACTTTGCGTCAACCATATAGGTCTTGCCATGTTTTTCTGAAACCACTCTCCTTGTCATTTGTTATAGCACAATAGTATTCCATCACAATCATATGCCACAACTTGTTCAGCCATTCCCCAGTTGATGAGCATCCCTTTGTTTTCCAATTCTTTGCTACCACAAAACCATCACCATCAAATACTGCAACTTGTTCAGCCATTCCCCAATTGATGGGCATCCCCTCAATTTCCAATTCTTTGCCACCCCATAAAGAGTTGCTATAAATAATTTTGTACAAATAAGTCCCTTTCCCTTTTCTTTGTCCTTTTTGGGATACAGACCTAGTAGTGGTATTGCTGGATCAAAGGGCATGCACAGTTTTGTAGCCCTTTGGGCATTGTTCCAAATCTCTTGTGTACTTTTAAAAATGTTTCAATAGCTCGTCTTCTTTCCCTTTCCCTTTCTTTCTCTTCTCTTTCCCTTTCCTTTCCCTTTGCCTTCCTTTTCTCTTCACTTTTCCTTTGCTTTTACCTTTCCCTTTCTCTTTTACTTAGTTTTCCCTTTCCTTTCCCTTCTCTTCCTTTCTCTTCTCTTTTCTTCCTTTTAATCATTCTTCAAGATCTCAAAGTTTGTTTGACTTGCCACTGTTCTTCCCCAGTATAATCCCCTCTTATTTCCCTTCCCTTCCCACTTATTTCCCTATTGAATTTGAAGCATTTCTACACCAAACTCTTTGTGTGTGTGTATGTGTGTGTGTGTGTGTGTGTGTGTGTGTGTGTTCAATCTTCCTTTGTCAAGTAAAGCTAAGCCAACAAGCACTACTAAGCACTTACTTTGTGTCAGACATTATTTTAAGTATTAGGAATACAAAGAGAGGCAAAAACAGTCCCTGCCCTCAGGGAGCTCACAGTCTAAGAGTTGAGAGAGACAACATGCAACACCTCTGAACAAACAGGAAACATACAGGATAACTTGGAGAAAATCTCAGAGAAAAGCCATTAACATTAGGGACAATGGTATTCTGGGAAATGTTTAACAACATTTACAACATTAACAACAACCAGTTTTGAGGGTAGGGAAAGGGAAGACGTACTCATGCCTTTTAGACTTTTAAGTCTAATTTGCATTATTAACATTTTCTCCTTCTTAAGTCTAGACAGTCAATAAAACAATAAATCAAACCCTGATTAGTAACATTTGTGGATTTCTGAGATGAAATACTCACATTGAATATTTAACATTTGACTCTTGCAAGAGGAGTAGGTTTGAGCTGGCCCTAGCACACCTTTAATTAAGGGGGACTGGGAAAATCTTGCAGGTGGACTTTTAGTTGAGACTTGAAGCAAGCCAGGGAAGCCAAAAGGTGGACACGAAGGGAGAGAAAAGGGTACAGCCAATGAAAATGCACCGAATAGGGAGACAGAGTGTGTTATGTGAGGACCACCAGTGTTGTGTCACTGGATCCCAGAGTAGGCGGAGGGGGGTGACAGTAAGAAGACTGGAAAGTAGGAAGGGGCCAGGTTATGAAAGACTTTTAAAAGGAGATTTTGTATTTGATCCTGGAGATAATAGGGAGCCCCTAGGATTTATTGAATGAGGGGGTGGGATGTGTGTGAAATGGTTAGACCTATACTTCAGAAAGATTACTTTGATAGTTGAGTGAACAATCAACTGTACTGGGGAGACGCTTGAGGAATGGAGACCAACCAGCAAGGTATTATAATAGTCCAGGCATGAGTTGATGAAGACCTATACCAAAATGATGGCAGTGTCAGAGGAGAAAAGGGGTCATATTCTAGAGATGCTATCAAGGTAAAATTTTGACAGGACTTGGCAACATTGAGCATGAGAGAGCGAGGAGTTAAGGATGACATCTAGGTTATGAGCCTAGGTGACTGGGAGAATGGTGATATCTTTGACAGTAATAGGGAATTTTGGAAGAGGGGAGGGTTTAGGGGAAAAGATAATGTGTTCAGTTTTGCACATGTTGAGTTGAAGATATCTATCTTTTTAAAAAAATTTATTTAGAATATTTTTTTTTGCAATTACATGTAAAAACAATTTGTGGCATTCATTTTTTAAAATTATGCGTTCCAAATTCTTTCTCTCTCTTCCTCCCTCTGCTTCTCTTTCCCTGAGATGGTAAATAGTTTGATATTGGTTATACATGTGCAATCTTGCAAAACGTATTTCCATTTTAGTCATGTTGTGAAAGAAAACACAGACCAAAAAAAAAAAGCCACCATGAGAAAAATAAAGAAAGTGAAAGAATGTCTATCTTAAATGCTCAAGATGTCCAATAGGCAGTTGGTGTGACTAAAGGTCAGGAGAGAGGTTAGGGTTGGCAGGTGGAGGTAGAAGTAGCCCACTCTTACCACTCCTTCCTTCATGTGAGTATGATGCAGTTTAGGGGTTCAGGGGTCCTGGGACCCCACAATCATAACACGTGGATCCTGCCCGAAAGAATTCTACCCAAGCCTTCTTTCTGCCAAAGACAAGGTTTATTAGAATATCCATCATATTGGGCAGACTCTTAAGGAGTCTGAACATTAGTAAGCTATTGGCTTATTGGCTAGATTATAAGAATCTAAGCAATGGCTAGATTTTAGGAATCTGAGCATCTTAATGGAGACAAGATGGACCTCATATACAGAAAGAATATGGGAGGGATCTAGGAGAGGATCTGAATGGGAGTGGCCAGTAAACTAGGGTGAACAGGACTCCTGGGACCTGGACAATGGAGCCTAGATAGGACTAAGGGTAGCCACAATGAAAGGCCAGTTGATGGGATTATAGCTTCAGGCAAAGCTTTGGCTGTGTGGGGAAGTCCAGAGTTTTTACTTTTTGGGCTCTAGATCCCATCCTCATCAAGTATACTCTTGTTTTCGCACATGCCAATTATGAAAAAGCAAATTCCAGCCCCTTCTTCCTTCTTTCTACACTAGTTTCCTTCCCTTCTTCAAACCCTCAAAATAGAACCAATTCACTCCCAGGACCTCTGTTTTTTCTTATTTAAGTCCCTCAATATTCTTTTAAGACATTAAAGTTCTGAAAGGACACTTACTTTTTTCTCTCTGCCCATTAAAATATTAGCACTGCATCATCATACATACTACATCATCATCTTCCAATTGCTTAAATAAATGTATTTTCCACGTCTCTCTGGATTATTTTGTTTGCATTTCAAAGTTCCTGCTCTGAGATCTTCATCAGGAATTCTTGAAAGTCTTCAATTTCATTAAAGATTCACTTCTTCCCCTGTAGAATTATACTCAGTTTCTCAGGAAAAGCTATCTTGCTTGTAAACCTATATCTTTCATGTTTTGGAATTCTGTCTTTCAAGACCTCCTATTTCTAGTAGAAGCTACCAAAATCTTGTGTAACCCTGATTGTGAGTCCTTGGTACTTGAATTCTTTCTTTCTGGATGTCTGCAGTATTTTTACTTTGGCCTGGAAGCTCTGGATTTTGTCAATGACACCCTGGGGACTTTTCCTTTTGGGTTTTCTTTGAGGAAATGATCTGTGCAGTATTTCAATTTCGATTCTGTTCTCTGGTTCTAATAAATCTGGACAGCTTTCATTTGCAATTTCTTGAAATATTTTTAGTCTTTAAAAAAAATAGTTTTCAAGGAATTCAATGATTCTTGACTTGCTCCCAGGTCACTTGTTTTTGATAGCAGATATTTAACATTTTCTTATGTTTTTTCAATGTTTTGATTTTGATCCACTATTCCTTGCTGTCTCATGGAGTGACTTCTGTTTGCACTATTCTAATTTTCAAGGTGCCTGTTATTTAGATAAGGTTTACCACTTTCTGTTCTTAAGCTATTTATTCTCATTCTAATTCTTTCCTTTGAGAAAAAGATTATTAATAACCAATGATTTGGGGAGATTCAGAGTTCTCTCTTTTTTCTAAAGTCCTGATTTTTAAAAGTTCAGTCTCTTGAAGGACATTGCTAATAATGAGATTGGACTAACTTTCTTGTTCAAGATCCCACCCTGGTGGAGTAGCCATTATGTTCTGCTGAGGCTTGGGTGGGACATAAATTCTTTGAATAGATTGCCCAAGGCTGGGAGTGGTCTGGGTAGGGAGATAGATTTTCTCTCCAAGGGTGAAAGGATGTTACTCTCAGCCCCTCATTATTATTTTTTGTTTTGTTATTTAATATTTATTTATTTATTCATTTTTTAGTTTTCAACATTCACTTTTATAAGATTTTGAATTTTAAATTCCCTCTCCCTCCCCAAGACGGTATGGCATCTGATATTGGCTTTACCTGTATAATCATATTAAACATATTTCAACATTATTCATGTCGTAAAGAAGAATTAGAACCAAAGGGAAAAACTACAAGAAAAAACAAAAAAAGAAAAAAGAAAATAGTATGCTTCGATCTGCATTCAGACTCCATAGTTCTTTCTCTGAATGTGGATAGTATTTTCCATTATGAGTCTTTTAGAATTGTCTTAGATCATTGCATTGCTGAGAAGAGCTAAGTCTATCAAAGTTAGTCCCTCATTATCATTTTCCCTTTTTTTTTTTTTTTTGCTTTTTGGTAAGGCAGTTGGGGTTAAGTGACTTGCCCAGGGTCACACACCTAGTAAGGGTCAAGTGTCTGAGGTCTGATTTGAACTCAGGTCCTCCTGACTCCAAGGCCAGAGTTGTATGCACTGCACCACCTAGCTGCCCCATATAATATTCTTTCTTAACTAATCAGAGTTGATTGCCATTCCTCTTCCAAAAAGAACATATAAGCCCTGAGTCTGCTGCCATGATTGTCCTTGGTGTAAGAGAGATGGACAAATGACCATCCTTTTATTCATAATGTGCTGGCCTTGTTAATAAAATGATCAAGTTAACCAGAAATTATGTCTCTTGAACCTTTTACTTTTATATCATTTAAAAAATTTCTTGCTTCAATTTCTTTTAGGTATTCATATAGCTCTTGTGGCAAATTCATTTTTTCCTATGAGTCTTTGTTTATGGTTGAGGAGTTATACTCTTCTAGGTTGGACACCTCTGGATTTATTGGAGTTCTTTAAAGAGGTCTGCATCATCATTTCTTGAGCCTCAATTCCAGAATTAGGGCTTTGTGCCAGGGCCAGGCTCCTCCTCCTGCAATGGTCGGGATGGAGTGGTCAGCTCTGCTTGTCTCAACCTGAGGTATCTATATTTCTTCAGTCATTGAAGGGGTTACAACCCAAGATTAGGTACATTTGTCCTCCATCTTTGCATTTTTTTAGGTTCAGAGTGCTGGATCTTCAATGCTGAGGACTTGGTCCTGGGATGATCTGATCTGAGTATTGCAGTACTCATTCTCTTATGCTCAGACTTGAATACTGAGGTCCCTGCCATGCCTGCTTCCTTCCAAGTCTCCTACTGTGGATTTCCAATGCCTTGGGGCTTTCTCAGGAGAGCTCTTGATGTCTCTGAATACTTGCAAGTTAAGTAGTTATCCGGCCAGCATCTGCCATCTGGTTTGTCTGAGCATGTGTGCCGGCTTGAAGTCACTAAGTATCAAATTATATGTTTGGGACTTCTCTGACTTCTCCATCCTGTCAGAGGAGGTTCATTACTGGGATAACCTTGTCATCCTATAAAACCTCATCAGTTTTGGGACTCCACCTTATTCATACCTCTCCGTTTCTCTGATTGGAGTGTAGGGACACGAACCACAAACCTCCTTTTAAGGAGACAGCTCAGCTCAGATCTCCTCAATTCTCACCTGGCTATACTACTTGGAACTTCTGACTGATTTCTTCATATGCCCCTTCGTTGGGTAACATTCCTCCCCTCCCCCCCCACTTCTCAGCTTTTTGTCTTTTCCCATTAGATTGTAAGCTCCTCGAGAGTGGGGACTGTCTTACTTTTAAAAATCTATATCCTCAATGCCTAGCAAATAGTAAGTAATTTGGAGAATCTTATTGAATTCTTTGAAGAATTTCTCTATTTCTTTGTTCTTTGAGACAGATGTTGGTACATAAGTTGCAATTACTTTCATGGTGGTTTCTTCTTTCTGGTGGTTGTTGTTACAAATATTTATCCAGAGTATTGAAATATGAGCTGACCAAATGTTCCAAGAAATTATGTTTCTTATTTCCTTTGGGTACATGATAATTCCTTTATTTTTTTCTCTGGGGAGAGCTTGTGAACCATCCTTCCATTTGGCTTCAGCTTTCTTCTTTCCTCCACCCCAAACAATGGTTCTCAAACCTCCTTTATCCTCTTTTCCCCAATACAACTGTCCCTACCCCTTTTTGCTGTCTTTGACTTTCCTCTCCAGTCACAGTTCATTCTAAATGTTAAGCTCCCGACATTATTCTTACAAGACCGTGCACAATTTAACATCTAAATTGCTTAATTAGTTCTCTGTTCATCACACCAGTCTCTTCAGACAAGACCCATTTTCCAAGTAGCCATTATTTTCTGAAATAGCCTTTGGTTTGTAATCCCTTCAATGACTGAATGTTGAGTTGTAATGACTACTACATAGTCATAGCAACATTTTTGACCCAACTTGTGGTTTCCTGGGAGGTAAATCTTCCGATCTTATTTATTTTCATGAGTTTTCATGGTATAGTAATTAAAGAGCCTATCGTGAAACCAGGAAGACCTAGGTACAAGTCCCACACTTATGTGACCCTGGGCAAGTCACTTAGCTTCTGACTACTCTAGGCACCTCTCTAAGATTACAAGTTGCAAAGAAGTTGCTGACCTGCATTGGTAGAAAGTTTCCTCACTGGGAGTTCCCTGTGTTGATGAAATCATACGTCTGATCCCTATGCCTATTATCATACCCAGCTGATATTACCACCAAGTGGATTACTTTTCATCCTGTACTCTGGATTGGTTTTAGCAATTAGCCATCCTTTCCATCTCACCAAACACAGTTTTGCCTCTCTGAGGGACTCGTCTTCCTTTTACTGCTCCTTTTAGAAACTGTCTATTAGGAGGGCGCTGGCCATATTTTATTCTAGTGCAAACTTTTAATTATAGGATTTGACATATTACAGAGAGAGAGGTAGGAGTGAGCTGGTAAATAGTTAACAACTTGCTCTCTGAATAGGAAAATGTACACACAGCACACGTTAACATTTTCTCTCTTTTTAAGTTTAGACAGTCAACAAAATAATAAACCAAGCCCTGATTTGTGCTGTTTGCTGATTTCTAAGGTCTAAGTCCTCACCCTGAAATCTGAACAATTGGTTTTTGGAAACCAGGTCAAGCTGGCTTCAACATATCCCTGGAGAGAGGGGATCTGACTGATTCATCATAAAGAGCCCAGTGATGGAGATGGAGCTAGTTACTAGGGTCCTCAAAGATGTTTATCTTGGGGCATAAAACAATTAGATAGATTACGCTATGTGTACATGTATAATAGCCCCTCTGGGCTTACTCCTCCCACCTGCACTGATGCTGGCCTTGGTAGGGTGAGTCTGCAGGGCTAGTTGCTAGGACTAATTCTAGCCTCCTCAAACTATACAGCTCATGAGTTCTCACCAATGCTCTTTCCCTTAACAGTCAACGAGTGGACGCAATCCTTACCAAAGGCATTTACAAAATGTTTCTGCCCAAACATGAGATTCACTCCTCCGAAAATATACACAGTGTCCATGGGGGAGAAGAGTTGGAACAAACATCAAGTAGAGTCATGGCGAAGCCCATAGGTAGGGAACACAAGTGGCCAAGACAGTTCCCAACCCTAGAGCTATGGGACCAGATGTCTTTCTTCAGTCGGAGAGCCCTCACAAAGTTCACTCCATTATGGAGTTTCAATGTTGGTGGGGAGTGAGTAGCTCCATTGCTCAGCTGGGCTGGCTCCTTATAGGACACAGAATCTAACCTGTTCTTGGGCTTGACTAAGCTTGGTAGCTTAGCCACTAGATTGCTGCCACCCTGGGCTGGGTGAATCACTAATCTACTGGGTTCTTCACAGGGCGCCAAGCTCACACTTCAATGGACAGCTGCAATTTTTTACTACCTCTAGCCTCTAGATCTTTGAGTATTCTTTTTAACTGAAATGTTAATGTTCTTCTCAGCCCAGGATTTACAAAGGACATTCCTCTATGACTCCCTCAGAGACTGAGATCTGAGGTTTTATACCTTTAAGCAGGAGATAGGAAAGGTCTATACTCTCCTATTCTGCCATTCTTCATGGTTCAGAGGTGACTTCCCTCAGTTTTGGACCACACTTTTATTTATGACCATCAGCCAAGTTATAGGTCTCAGACTTGAATGACTGGGGCCAAAGATACAGTCTGTTCTGCGTAATACTTGTTTTAAAAACACAAAATTGTTCCAACACTATTGATATATTACGGAACAATTTGAGCATGATCAAAATTTAGAATTTGTTTATGTGTAATCTCTTTGCTAAGAAACACTGAGGATACAGAAAACTACCACTTTACAAGCTGCAGCTCTTCAGTACCTACTTCCACAAGAAAATTTGGGTCTTTCCCAAGGTAAAGCACATATCTTCTGGTGCAGTAGAAGCTGTAGAGAGAGGAAAGCAGCTCCTCACCTCCCTACCCTATCCCACTCTTCCCAACCATGGCCTCTGATACAAAACTATTCACGGATTTATTGACGGGGACTGCTGCCAATCATACTTATCAACATGAAGAGATTTTAATAACAGGTAAATTATATGCTTGGCTCACAGGCCCATGATACACAAAAACCAATGGGCCATGAGTAGCATTTCCAAAAATTTTAAATAGGGCAAAGCAGGATGGATACAATTGAAATTTTACAGAGGGCAAAAGGGGAAAGTAAAAAATATGTACATCAAAAAACTGATAGCGTAAGGGGAAGATCTTTATCAGGTAAAATAATAAACTGATCAGCAAATACTAGGGGATTTGGCCAATCTATCAAGCTGGAATTTTGTAAACAGACAAAGCAAAAACTAACCACATAACAATAGGACTAAAGTTAGATACATCAGCTAAATACTTCTAGCTAGAGATGTGACTTGCAAGGGAACAATACTACAGTTCTCTTGATATCCCCAGCCCCCTCATCTCTCCCAGGCCTAGAGTTGCAAGTTGTAAGATTTTGCCCAGCCCCATGGGAATCAGGACTTTCTTAGATGGACTTTCTTAATTATTGAACATGTATAAAACTGTGCATATTTTTATGAGATTCCTATCTTTTTTTTTTTTTAACGGTCACTCATGAAGTTTTTGAGTGTTATGACCCTAACTCCATTTTCCCCACAAGCCTTTGGTTTTCACTGTGATTTTTGCACATCACAGTGCTTTGGGGAAACTGCATATATCAGAGTTCTAGCAGAACTGACTGTATTCAATCTGTTTGCCTCTTAGGTCAAGTTCATTGTCTTTCTGGCCTCTTCCTCGGCTATTCAGGCCCTTTCTAAGATGTGGAATGTTTCTGTTGCATCTGAAAGGCCTTTCCCTTTATATTTCAATGGCTCTGCATTTTAATCCTTAGTTTTACTGAAAGTACAAGCTGGACACTGTGCTCTTTTACACGACGCAGTGTGTCAGGGATTTCTGTTCTTCCAGCTTAGTGCTGGATCTCCTTCAGACTAGAATTAGGAACTTAATGGTGAGGCTGATGGGGGTTATGTTGGCGTTCACATAGTAAGGACCTGTCTACTGGTGGGCCGGGCTGTGATGCAGAAAGGCTCCCATCCAAGGACAACGGCTTCTACAGAGCTGCTGGAGGTCCTAGTCCCAGACATTAGCCAAACAGCAGCGAAGCTACTGGGCTTTGAAACAGGGAGAATGTACGAATGCTTCTAAGCCAGTTGGCTAGGTCAGAGAGAAACAACTCAGGGAGAACGCTAGGCCTTCTAACTGCTGCAGCTATGGTGAAGTGGAAAGAATGTTGGACATGGTGAAAGCAGGCTGGTGGTGTTTATTGATGGTTCAGTTCCCTGGGGAGGTAGAGCTGGGAGTAAGTAGGGAAGTGTTGAGAAAAAGAGGCAAAAGGACCCTGGAAAGCTAGGATTCAGCAGTCACTGTTGTTCAGTTATGTTCAACTCTTTGTGACCCCATTTGGGGTTTTCTTGGCAAAGATACTGGAGTGGTTTTCCATTTCCTTCTCCAGCTCATTTTATAGATGAGGAAACTGAGGCAAACAGGGTTAAGTGGCTTGCCAAGGGTCACACAGCTAGGAAGTGTCTGAGGCCAGATTTGAACTCAGAAAGATGAGTCTTCCTGACTCCAGGCCCATTATTCTATCCAGTGTGCCACCTAGCTGACCTCAGCAGTCAGAGTCAATCCCTACCTGCCTTGGGTGTTACACCTCTGTTTTGGGGGGTGGGGTAGGGCTTGGAGCTGTGATTTCATTAGTACAGAGAATGCACAGTATAGAAACTCCCACCTGTGATACAGATCAACGTCTTGTGTGTGATTTATAATTTTAGAGAGCTTCTTAGGGCATTGAGAAATAAAACAACTTGTCTATGATAACAGAGCTGTGTCAGAGGCCGGACTTGAACCCAGGTCTTCTGGACTGCTAGGTTGACCCTATCTATGCTATGCCACTGGTGTCAAATGGAAACAAGGCCTCTAATCCATAAATGATGACTTCTGCAGGCAGCATATTGATTTAGTTTTAAAATGTAATGTTACCTTTGTCTCAATGTATTTTTATTTTCTTAAATGTTTCCCAATTATATTTTAATCTGGTTCAGGCAGTACTTGAAGTGTTATGGGAGGCATGTGGCCTGTGGACTGAGGGACCATATGTCTGACCCCTCTACCCTGGCCACACTGCCTTTCCTATAATCTCCACAATCTTGAGTAAACTGATAAATATACGGACTGGGAAGTTTGTTTCATCCTATGCAAGGAGGCAGCGTAATGAGGTGCATAGTCATATGAAGATGAGTCCAAGTCTTGGCTTTGTCTTTTACTAGCCTGTGTGACCTTGGGTTTCAGAAAAACCTGGAAAGACTTACAGGAATTGATGCTGAGTGAAGTGAGCAGAACCAGGAGAACATTATATACAGTAACAGCAACGTTGTTCGATGACCAACTTTGATAGACTTAGCTCTTCTCAGTAATACAATGATCTAAGACATAGAAGGAAAAGACAAAGACTCTCGATGGAAAATGCTATCCACATGCAGATAAAGAGCTATGGAGTCTGAACACAGATTGAAGCAGACTATTTTCTCTCTCTCTCTCTTTTTTTCTTCCTCGTGGTTTTTCCCTTTGGTTCTAATTCTTCTTTACAACAAGACTAATGTGGAAATATGTTTAATATGATTGTACATGTATAGCCTTTATCAGATTGCATGCCGTCTTGGGGGAAACTCAAAATCTTATAAAAGTGAGTGCTAAAACTATATTTACATATAATTGGAAAAAATAAAATACCATTAAGTGAGAAGAAAATCATATGCCTCTTGGCCTCAGTTTCCACATCTATACAATGAGGGGTTTGGGTTAGCAGTGATCTCTTCCAGCTCTAACATCTCTGAAGATGAGTTGGGTCACTCGTAACTCTTTGGCTCAGTCATAGCTTATCATGCTTAGCTTTAATGTATAACATGATGGGGTCAGTTACACTGACCAGCTCGTATAAGTCCAAGGACTTAAGGTGCGTGTGTGTGTGTGTGTGTGTGTGTGTGTGTGTGTGTAGAAGACAATGCATTGGTATCTTGTGTAACTCTCCTGTAGAGTTTCTTGTACCTTTCCAAGTTTTATCAAAGATTCAAGATTTATGTAACTGGACACTATTGACAGTATGGGGATATCTGGGAATTGGAATAGTAAGTGAAAAGGAGTGTTTATCTCC
Organism: Vombatus ursinus; assembly: GCF_900497805.2. Lineage (NCBI taxonomy): Eukaryota > Metazoa > Chordata > Mammalia > Diprotodontia > Vombatidae > Vombatus > Vombatus ursinus. The sequence continues at coordinate 1,953,578 of NW_020951391.1, read as the reverse complement.
AGCTCAGAAACACAAAATAGGAGGAGCTGATCACCCTACATGCACCATGGAGCATGAAAAGGGGGAATAGAATTTAGTCACATTAATTTAGCTAAGCATGAGGGCTGGGAACCTTGCATGGTGCAGGGTCACTCTGAAATCTTAGAGCTGCCTAAGCAAACTTTTGTTTTTTAGCCAGGACAAGGTGATTAGTGGTAAAACTGAGGATGTCTAAATTTGCCTGGGAGCTATGTTGGCCTGGGAGGTGCTCTTAAAAAAGACATGGTGGTGGCAGTGATGACAGTAGGTAGTTGTCTGCAGTCAAGGAAGCTTCAGTGGGCAGCAGCTTCTGGAGACAGTCAACAGCATCTGGGATGCCCAGCTTGTCAGCGTGCGAGGTCAGGGGGGAGAAGTTTTCCCTGTTATGGGCAAAAGCCGACGCATCTCCCAGCTATTATCAAGGACAGCATTGTTCTGAAACATGGAAATTCTCTCATGAAATAACGAAGAGTGAAATGAGCAGAAACAAGAGAAGGCTGGATGCAGCAACAGCCATATTGTTTGAAGAGTAACTGTGAATGATGAAGCTATTTTGAGTATTATAAATATTCAAATCAACTACAAAGAACCCAGAGGATACAATTTACCTCCAGAGAAAGAACTGATAAAGTTCTTTTGGTTTTACATATATACATACATACACACATATATGTAAATATATACATATATAATCTCTATATCTCTGTATCTATCTATCTGTCAAATGGTATTCTTCTCTAGTGGGGGCGTGGAGATGGGGAAGGAGGGAGGGAGACATCTTGGAACTTAAAATATAATAAAAAATAAATTAATTTTTTTAAAAGTACAGCATTGTTTTTTCCAGGATTGCAACCTCAGAGTAATCCTGGACTCTTCATTGTCCTTCACTTTTCATATCTAATCAGTTGCAAAGTCTTGCTAATTCTACTTGCCTTGGTCCCCTTCTCTCCAAGCACGGGACCATCCCTTTAGTTCAGGCCCTCCACCCATTCTACTGCAATAGCCTAAGAATTGGAGTCCCGGCCTCAAGTCCCTCCCCCCTCCAATCTACCCTCTACACAAGCTAAGAAAAAACAATATTCCTAAATTATGTCACTCCCCTACTCAATACACTTCTGCAGCTCCTTATTATCTCTAGGATCAAACACAAACACCTTGATTTGGTATTTAAAACCCTTCACCATCTGGCTCTGGGCTGTACATAGACATGTCTCCTCCTTTAGAATGTAAGTTCCCTGAGGGGCAGGGATTGTCTTTGCTCTTCTTTGTATCTTCAGAACGTAGCACAGTGCCTTAATGAATGTGTGTTGACAAACTCCAACCTTTAATAAATATTTGCTGATTGACGGCAATGAAGCCGAACCCCTCCCTGACTTTGTAGCTTAAGTTTTAAATCAATTGTTGAGTCTGTGGACGATTATTGAAGGGTCCTCATCCATTTTGTTGAAGTGATCTCTTAAAACTCTCAGAGAATGCCACAGATGGAACGCTGAAATAAATAGTTTTCACGTGAACCAAATACTGGTGAACCAGTGCTGAGTGGTGAGATTTGAACTTCACTGAAGACAGCTGGCTTTGGGATACCTATTGACTTTGATAATGATGGTACTGAAGGGATTTTTTACACAAGGCTGTGGACCCTTTGGCAGGGAAGGGAATGGAAGTAAAACAGTGACTACTCTGGCCCCCCTTGCCTGAGAGCCAGGTATGTTAGATCTCACCACTCCCCAGGGTTCTCTGTACCCTTAAGGAGGTTTGGTAGCTGCTAGTCTTTCTACCATTGGATCTAGTCCCTTTGATTGTAAATTTAGAAGTCTCTGGCACCCCAATTCCATTTAACCACTTAACAGTCAGATTAGCTTTTTGCAAAATGCTATTTACTTAGCACAGTGCCCGGTACATAGTAGGTGCTTAATAAATGTTTATTGATTGATAGCAAGAATATACAAACATTTATCCCCTCCAACACCTGGGAGGGGCATAATTCCCTTTCCACCACCTTGGTCTGTAGGCAGGGGAGAGGGTTCACAGTGTAACTCACTTCCTCTACAGGGAGGCCCCACCAAGTTCCAAGTCCAAAGCTCCTTTTGGCTCCTTAGGCCTTTCCTGCTAGGTCAGCAGCAACAGCCAGCCTGGAATCCTGGCTCCAAAGTCACCATTGCCAGAACTCTGGTTCCAAGAACTCCACCTACTGGGTCTAGAACTGAAAAGGACAAATGAAACATACCAAAATCTCAAGCCCATTTCTCAGGGCTACAGAGCCTCAAAGTGGGGTGGAAGATAGCCCTTCTCCCCATCCAGCTCAGTTCACGCCACCCATCGTGGAGAGGCCGACAGGGCCTTGACTCTCTGGATGCTGCTGGAAAGAGAGAGAGACGACCGAGTCTGGCAGTTTTAAAGATGCAGCTTACTCCAGCAACACAGTCAATGGAAAAAGGCTGTGTTCTCCCAGAAAAAGGATGGGTTTTCCCAGAAGCAGAGCCCTGCTCTCTCAGACTACGTGGACACCTCCATCTTCGGTGATCTGGGCATAAGCAAAGTCCAGGTAAGATATTGGTAAGGGATACAGAAAAGAAGACATTGCTGTTACCATGCTGGAGAAGCTGCCAGGAACTTTAACGTTCTCAGGTCCCCAACGAGATCATCGGAAAGTAGGGCACTGGGATGTTCATTATTAACCTGACCACTCCTGAGCTGGATTTGCTGAATGAGTTTGATGCTCTCATAGTCAGCAAGAATGATTTAGGGTGACATATGGAGCCCACTGAGGGGAAGGCCAACCTCCTTCAGGCGCCCGTGATCCACAGTGTTCATACTTTTCACCTCAGCAGCCAGAGTCTCAATGCTAATGTCCTCCTCCCTCTGTGGCCAGGGACCCACTGCCAACGGCCTCCTCAGAAGCTTTTGTCCAAGTTGCAACATTGGCACGGGCTAGTCCCAAAGGACAAGCTATCAGTTAACCCAATGTGTAAACCTGCGGTTATTCTCAGTCTCTCCCTGCCAGGAAAGGAATCCTTCAAGTTCTGACTAGGTCACATTTTAGAAGGAATGCAGAAATGCTAGGGGATAGATGCAGAGAAGTATTAGAGACCACTAGGGACCTGATGGGTTTTTTTTTTAACCTCATATACTCTTAAAATTTTGTGCACCGAAAGTCACCGTGTTCAGGTAGAATTCACTCTCTCGTCCCCTCTGTTCCTTCAAGATTCATCTCAAGTTCTACCTTCTAGAGGAAGCCTTCTTGACTTTCCTTCCCATCTAGTAGGGCCTTCCCTCCCTAGCTAGTTTGTGCTGAAAGATTGTATTTATTTGCATTTATTCTCATTGCCTTTCTTCTGGGTATACATATATATGTCTGTATATGTGTAAATTATGCATATACATACACACACAAATATACATTATAGATGTACATTTATCTTTGGTCTTAGAATGTATGTTCCTTGTAAGTAGGGATTGCTCATTCATGGTATTTGTATCCACAGTGTTTTGCACATGGTGGCTGCTTAATTCATATAGTTATCCCTTCCACACCGTGACTTCTCCCCTTTCTGTTTCGTATACTGCAGGTTGGTGTAAGAAATTATATAGGAATTTTTTGGGAGTTTTGCAGAAGCCACAGATGACATGCAAAAGTCAGCAGACAACACAGAAAAAAGTTTAGAAACTGAGAAATGCATAAATATATGTATAGTATTGTATAATATCAACCTAATTTTTTTTTCTACAACAAGGTACTGCAAACACCCCATAAAAGAAAAAAGAAAAAAATTTGGACTTCTCCTCTGGTACAAAGGGAGGGCCAAAAAATTTTACACAGATTTTCTAGAGTGAGGAATTGCTATACCCCTAACCCCTGTGATGTGGAAGGGATAACTATACTTGTTGATTGATTGATGGATTTCAGATGCTGGAATCCATTTTGTGGCCCTGGGAAAGCACAGGGAACCATATCAGGTTCTTCAGTGTAGGGAGAAAAGACCTCTGGCTTTGTGTTATGGATGAACAGGAAGAAAGGAAGGACACAAGCATTTATTAAGTACTAACTATGTTTTAAGCACTGTGGTGAGTATTGAGAATACAAATACAAGTAAAAAGAAAGGTGGTCCCTGCCTTCAAGGAGCTTACATTCCAAGAGGGGAAGAGAGCACACAAAAGGGATCTGAAAAGTTTTTGGGGGAGTAGAGAATGAAGGTACTTGGTCTGGGGTATTTTAATGTCCAGAGAGTCAGGGCCAAGAGGGGAATTAAGGCAGCTCACCCCAGCCCTTTTATAAAATGGAGGTTCCAAAAGGAACTCACCAAAGGGAGAAGGGGGATAGCTCTTGCAGAGGGACATCCATATAAGCAGGCCCCAGGGGTAGGAAGCTATTCCAGGATGAGGAGGCCCCAGGCATTGTGGGAAGTTCCAGGATGAGACTTCAGTAGAGATATGATTCTGAATTCAAGAGAGTCGGGAACAGGGCCTGCTCCAGAGGGTGATCATGAAAGGAAAAGTGGCTATGGAGGAGATAGATAATGTTAGACTAACTCAAGTAACTGGGATCTGGTAAGTGTCTAAATTCTATGGTTTCGCTATGAATAAGTAAATATCCTGTCAATGACTTAGCAAGAATATTCTCCTGATTACTAAGAGTTAACATATGTAAAATAAAGGCCAAAGTATTGGACAGAGAGAATGATCTGAAGGGACAAAACCTGACCTTGTCTAGCCCCAAGATATCTCCTTGGGAATGGGACATTGAGACCCCAGAAGAGGCTTTTTCATTTCAACCAGATCTCATGAAAGAAACTCAGGCCAAGATGGCTGAGAGATGGATTAGCCAATGGAGAGGCATCTCTGGAAGACCAAAGGAGTCTCTTGACTCCTTAAGACCACTCCAGAAACAGTGACAACAGAGCATGGCTAAATGGGCTGGGATGTAGCTGTCATAATTGTGAACAAGATGGGCACATGGCCTCTGGGTGCACTCAGGAGGAGAAAACCTCTTTGGTTTACCAAAAGCTAAAGTCCACCAGACCAACACTGGAAAGCAGACAAGGCCCCAGAGAGAGGCTGCCCCAATCCCTGTCCTGGGCCTCAAAGGTTAAAACACCAGCTGTAATCCTTTTGGGTTCTTACCCATCTGGACTCATAGCACCTCATGTAGCAGTAACAATGAGGATCGAAGATACAGAGTTATCTTGCTGTGCTGAAAGGAAGAAAGGAAGGAAGGAAGGAAACATGCATTTATTAAGTGCCTACTATGTGCTAGGCACTGGGCTATGAGGGCTTTACAAATGTTATCTCACTACAACCCTGGGAGTTGGAGGTGCTATAATTACCCCCATTTTACAGGTGTGGAAACTGAGGCAGATAACGAGGTTAGTTACTTGCCTAGGGTCATATAGCTAGTAAGTGTCTGAGGCTGGGTTTGAACCCTGGTCTTCCTGACTCCAGGCCCAGAACTCTATCAATTGCACCACCCAGCTGCTGGACAGTAGACTATGCAGGGGATAGGCCTCAATGGAATAAATGAGAAAGATTCTTAGAATCTATGGTTTTCTACAAAGCTCAGCTGAAGTGTCACCTTCTCCATGAGGCTTTTCCTGATTCTTTTGCCCACCTACCTCAGCCAGCACCTCCCTCAAAAGAAAAAAAAATTGCCTAGCATTTATTTTTTAGATATTGTATGTATTCTTCTATGTGTACATGTTGTCTCTCCCAATAGAACATAAATGCCTTGAGGGTAGACTCTGTTTAATTTTTGTCTTTGTAGTTCCATTTCTTGACAAAGTGCCTAGCACATAGTAGGCACTTCATAAATGGTTATTGGTTGGTTGATCGTTTCCATTATTTTCTATAAGTATACATAGAACGTAGTCCAGATGTGCATCAGTATTAGTGGTGATATTTGTCCTAAGTTGTGCTGGGACATTTTACCCAAACTTTATGCCAGTTTATGGTTATTTTGTAGTGAAACTGGTATATCCTTGAGAAGTTGTGGGTGCTAATGAGATAATAGACGTCATGGCCTTCCACACTTGGCAAAAATCTCTTAAGTTTACGCGTGGATTAGATCAAATTTCAGCCAATTGACAATACTGATGGAGTACCATGGGCAGTCATTTGGGCTTAGTATTTAGAAACTCTGAAAATCCTGTTGGGAAATTTACAAGAAGAGAGAGGACCATTCTGCCATAGAGTTTTAAGAGAGCACCGAACCCTCCAACTCAAAGATGAATTCAAAGAAAAGTGACTTTAGGGCTCTCCAGGTGCTTGTGAGGAATGAGAATTTTCTGAAGAAGAAACTCCACTGAGGTATTGATGGGTTCTCATAATGTGAATGATATAGGGGGGTGTACCCGAGGGATTGTAGATGGAATACATTTCAATCACTCCTACTTTTTTTGAGAATGGTTTTAAAAAACGGCTTTCCCAGGAATGGATTATCTCAGGATAATCCTTGTAGGAAGTAGGAGAATAGGAGCAATGGACAGCCAGTGATGAGGGCGTCGAGAAAGCCTTGTCCACCATCTAAGGACAAACAGTTGGTACCAGATGATGAGTCTTATGGGAATGATCAAGATGAAGATTTGCATTATGAGAAAACTGCATATATGTACCCTTTTGAAGGTTATAGAATTCATGTAGGACTGTCCTGGAGTGAGAAGAACACCTTCTCAAATCAGGAGAGAGGAACACTAAATCTAGAGGCCATCCCTTTATTACCTAATACTCCTGCTTTGAAGGCCTCAAGACATTAGAGGCTATTTACAGAGCTTGACTCATAAGGTGCTGGAGTCCATTCAAAAGACCATTCATGGGCCCAGGATTAGGACTGTAGGACTAAGGATGTTGAGGATGGAGAACTGAGAATGAGTCTTCATAGAAGTACCAAGGTGATATGACTCGTGATTAGGCTGACATATAATGTTTCTAGGATAATGAATGAAGATAGATAGATAGATTCACTTACCATGTGCCAGGCATTCTGCTGAATATTGGGAATACTAATACAACAAAAAAGACTGTTCTTACCCTTAAGGAGCTTAGATTCTAACAGGGAAGATAACACATAAAAGAATCTGGAAGGGGAGAGGGGAGAGGAAGGGAAAGGTATTCAAGATGGGGAAAGCTAGTTCAGAGAGTTAGGGGCAGAGTCAGGAGAAAAATAAACATGGCTGGTCTGAGTGCTTCCTGATATGGTGGCCCCAGGAAGGAGCTCATCATTTGGAGGAGGGGGATCGCCTCTGATGCTACTTGCCCTGAGGAAGCACTTAGGGAACCTGCTTCTTGGAGAGTCACAATGACGTGTAATGAAGTGCCTTGGAGAGACACATGTATAGACCTTTTGTGACTGACCCCAGTCTGCTAACCAAGCAATAAATGGTAGCTTCTTTGATTGGTTGAGTAACTGGAACTAGGAGTCCTTATACCCATTTTCCTTTCCCTATGAGCATTCAATAGGGAGTTGCAGCAGAAGCATATGGCAGACATGTACACAGAGGTGGTACACATGTGCTTTTGCTTATCTTGAGAGGACAATTCAAGAACAATGTTTGTGAACTTCAATTCACATGTGGAGAAGGGAAGGGAGAGTTGAATTCCAAGGTGGCAGAATCCTAGAAACTAGCCTGATGGTTAGAAAAGGGAGATTTCTTCAATTATGGGAATTGCCTTATGAGTTATCCAAATCTGAGAGATCCTAAATTTTAGAGGTCAGGGATTAGATCTTCTAGAAAGGGTAGGCAATTTCCTGATTTAACATGGTTCTTGGGGAAAACGGAGTCGAGTCCAAATAATTCCTATGCATCATCCTACTTAGAGAGCAAAACCTGTGAGATACTAATGGGTCTAATGGGAAGGGGACTGCTTGTTTTGCATCCCCAAAAACATTTTACCTACTAGCAGAGTAAAACATGAGCCTTGGGAGGACTGTATAGGACTTTGTGGGAGAGTGGTACTCTCCAGATTCGAAGAGTTGTTCCCATAGCAACTCCAAGTTAATTTCCCTCCTAGAGGAAGCTGATGGGCTATTTAAGGGCTTTATGTATTTTCTGTATTCATTCATGGGCTTCTTTGAAATACAGCTGTCTTCTACCCCTATTCACATTAACAATGTGAAGTGCCTTAAGTGCCTGTGCAGGAGATGGGATTTTATTATCCACCCTTGAGGAAACCTAGTCATGAACTATACCCAGAGTCTGTGTGAGCTCAGTATCTTTGGAGTGCCCTGGAACATGGGTTATGTTAGTATCAGAAGACTCCTAGTGTCATGAAAGTTGAGAGGGCTATATATACATGTATGTGTATACATATGCACATGTATGAGTACACATATACACAAATATGCATACATACACATGTACACACACACACACACACACACACACATCTCTCTTCTCTCCCTCTCTCTCTTTCTCTTTTTCTCTCTCTCTCAATACTACTCACTTTCCCTGATGGCCCAGTCATACGTTGCTTGTCACAACATAAAATCTTATGGCATAATACAAATTTGAGTTGTTTTTGTCTCATACAGGGCATGCAATCCAGCCTAGTTGAAGCAGCAAGGCACTCTAAGGAAAATATGTCAGATGACTTGTGCTGGGTGAGTCCAATCACCTTAACCACCTCCTTCCCTCAAACCCTGACGGAGATAGCCCAGGATCTGGAACCCAAGAGTCTTGGGAATAGCAGTGCACCTGCCTGCCACCCCCACCCCCAACCATGGCTCTGTTTCTAGCCTAGGCATCACAACAAAGGGAGAACTAACTGTGGAGAAGGGGCCAGTTTTCCTTACCATTACCAACACCAACTGCTACCAACAGGCTGGTAAGTCCAAGAGCTTACATAGGAAAGTGATAGGATTTTATCAGTTGAATGATGTTAAAGAAGTATGACCATCTGCTTTGCTGCTGATCTGACTTGTAGCTTGAACCCTCAGACTGTATTGTCTCTACCCTTAGACTGTGAGGTTTTTGGGAGAAAGGTCTGCCTAACTTTGCTATTTGTAGCCCTGCTGCTTAGCACAGTGGTTTGCATACAAAAAGCATTTAATAAGTTTAAACACTGCAGAAAAATAATCAAATCACAAGACTTAGCAGCTTCTACACTAAAAGACCGTAGGTCTTGGAACACTCTATTTTAAAGAGCAAAGAAGCTAAAGTTACATCCAAGAATAACTTATCCAGCAAAGTTGAGTATAATCCTGAATGAAAAAAAAATGTACCTTTGATGAACTGAAAGACTTTCAGATATTTGTAACAAAAAGATCAGATCTCAATGGAAATTCCAATATAAAACATCCAGAGAAATATAAGGAAATCATTAAAGAATAATTGCAAGGCAAAAAAATTAGTATTTAATAAATGCTTCATTCATTTCATTCAAGTAGAGCTAACTGGTCATTTGTCTATAAGAAACCTTGTAAGAATCTTCATGATGGTTCAGATTTTTTCTGAGGCTTGGAGCGTAATAATAAAAGCTAGGTTTTTACTTCTATAATTTCAGAATTGTGATAAATGTATAATTTAGCAGCAGGTAGCCACCACATGAACTCAAGGAGGAGATATTATTATTTCCATTTTACATCAGAGAAACCAAGGCACAACGAGTTGAAGATCACTTAGGGAGCTCCTGATAGCTACATAGAATCTTCAATGTTCCTTAGACAAGTAGAGGACCAGTGACATCATGGGAGATGTCTTGACTTGCATGTGAACTGGATTTAAGTGGGGCAGAGTTGCTCAAAGTTGTCAGTCTCCCTTCTCTCATGACATTAATAATAATAATAGTTAGCATTTATAAAGCACTTTAAGATTTGCAGATTTGACACCCTACCCCAATCCAACCATGAGCCCCTTGGGGAATCTGTGGATCTCAGGTTAAGAAGCCTTAATTTAGAGCTTGAAAAAAGATCATCTAGTCCAATCTCTCAAAGCTGAGGCTCATCATGGCCAAGTGGATTGATTACCCAAGGTAGCAAGGTAGCAAGAACCAGAGTTTGAACCTAGTTCTGACTCCAGATCCAGGGCTCTTTCCACTTTCTCACAGCTATCACGATTGTCTACAGCCACCCTTACTCGTGACGGTTTTAAAAGTTCAATGGAGCAGATATGATTGAACACCATTGAATGAGATCACATTGTTTAACTGAATTCATAAATTTTCCTTTAACCACCCGCCTGAGCCAGGAAAAGGTCAAAAGACCTCCCTTCTCATCTCAGCAATCAAGGTGAGGGTGCTGCTCCTTCAGGTACAAATCCAGCCTACCCAATTAGAATTTCCAGGTCACTTAAACAATGGAGCCAGGGGTCAACTTCCCATCTGGAAAACCTCTCCTCTCACCCCTGCTCTTCAAGGGGCCAGAATGACTTCCCTTGAACTTCCCTTTTTGTTATTGTTGTTCAGTAGTTTTTGACTCTTTGGGACCCCATTTGGGGTTTTCTTGACAAAGATATTGGAGTGGCTTGCCATTTCCTTCTCCAGCTCATTTTATAGATCAGGAACTAAAGCAAACAAATCAGAGGTAAGTGACTTGTCCAGGGTCATACAGCTAGTAAGTGTCTGAGGCTGGATTTGAACTCAGGAAGATGAGTCTTCCTGATTCCAAGCCCAGTATTCTGTGCGTTATGGTGCCACCTAGCTCCTAGTTATTCCTTCACCCACCCATGGGTCACCTATACTTGGAGATTATATCTGCCAGTGTCAGAGATCTTGGAAAGATTGTGGGGAGTGGTAAAGTTTTTTTTAGGCCTGTAGCAGAGCAAATGTACTGTTGTTGTTTTTTTTTTTAAAGGGTGGAGAGGGGAAGAGAATGGAATTTGGAGATGTCAAGTTCGCTTAACTTCAACTACTTGTGAAATTCTAAAGCATATTGAAGAGCTGGTTAGCGAGCATCCCTTAAGAGACCATGTGGAGTAACAGAGTTCCAGACCTGGAGTCAAAAAGACTTATGTTGGACTCCTATCTCAGATGTTTACTAGTGGTGTTACCCTGGGTAAATCCTTTAAGTTCTCTGGGCCTCAGTTTTTTCATCTGTAAAATGGAGCTAAGAATAGGACTTCAAAAAGGTTGTTGTGAGGATCAAATGACAAAATGTACATGAAGTACAGCTAGGTGGTGCCATAGTGCATAGAGCTCCAGGCCTGGAGTCAGGAACATTCATCTTCCTGAGTTCAAATCCGGCCTCAGTCACGTACTAGCTGTGTGACCCTGGGCAAGTCACTTAACCCTGTTTGCCTCAGCTTCCTCATCTGTAAAATGAGCTAGAGAAGGAAATGCAAACCACTCCAACATCTTTGCTAATAAAACCCCAAAAGGGGTCACGAAGACTCAGACAGAACTGAAAACCCACTAAACAACATAATTACTTCACAAATTATCAGTGCTTTATAAATGTTGGCAATTACTGTAGCATCGAGAAGAGGAAGTAGGGTAGACAGAGCTGGCACTGTTTCATCCAGATCTAATTAAATCAGATTAAATTCATTTCCTTTTCTTACAGGATTACAAGACCACAGATCATGGCTGGAGATGTAGTTTAATTAAATGCTAGGGAAACATCTCATCCTATTCTTGTGGAAGATAAGTCAGTGAAATGATAAGACAGTTATGTGTCTTCAACACTGTTTGAAAGGCCAGGTGCAAAGAGTGATTATTTGGATTCTGTTTTCTCTTGGAAGGACATCTCTAGTGTTGTGTTCTAGGGCTCTGTACTTGGCCCTATGCTCTTTAACATTTTGATCAGTTACTTGATTCTTATCATATTTACAGATGATGGCCAAGTGGGAAGCATAGGAACACATCAGGTGACAGTCGGGACCTAAGTAGATAGTTACAGGCTAGAATATATTTTGCTGAATCTGTTAAGGTGAAATGGAATAGGGATAAATGTACTGTCTTACACAGGGCTAAAAAAAATCATCTTCACTAGTTCAAGATGAGGGAGGTGTGACTAAACAGCAGGTGGTCTGAAAAAGATCAGAGGTGTTAATGGACTGAAAGCTCAATGAATCAACAGGGAAAAATAGCTCCAAAAGCTACTGTCATCTTAGGTTGCATGAATCGAGTCATGCAATCAAGGTTCAGAAGTGAGCTGATTGTTAAATTTTCAATGTATGCATTTACACCTAAGAAATCAGCAAACCTTACAAATCAAGGTTCAATTTATTGTTTTGTTGATGATCTAAACTTAAGAAAGCAATGGAGAAAATGTTAATAATACAGATTAAACTTCATAGTGTGCCATGTTTTTCAGAGAGCTGATTGTTAAATATTTACCATAACACTCTTGGGTAAAGTAGGGCAAAAGTCATCAGCCCTACTAGGTCTACCCCTACCCTTTCTAATTTTGCTATGGAGGTGTTTTGCATAGATGCAGGTGCATTGTGTGCACCTGGTTGAAAGGAATCTTCTTACCATAATTCCACTTAATTACTGTGCACTTTTGCTAAGTGGAACTCCCAGGATTATTAATGGGCACAGGACGGCAAGCCAGGAAACAGGGGCATGATAGGAAAGGGAATTTTCTGATCATAAAGTGAATAAGTTTAGTTCAAAAGACAGACTGGAATACTTAAGGGCTCCTCTGGTTAGCTGGTTAGTTTTGATCAAGTGGGGTATATATCACAAATAAGATGAAATAACACGTGGGCTATAGGCTAAAGGAACAGACAGACCTATCTTCCCAAGGGAGAAGAGGTCTTGTAATTGGTGAACACCAGAAGATGGCAGCAGAGAGCAGTATCAATTGCGGACATGCCCTTCAGAGTAGCAGCAGAGATGTCTAGTGGAAAACAATAATAATAATTTACAATAATAGTTAGCATTTACATAGTGCTTTAAAGTTTTCAAAGTGCTTTCCAAATATTACTTCATGTGAGCTAGGTGTTATTATTATCCCCATTTTACAGATGAAGAAACCAAGGCAGATAGAGGTTAAGTGACTTGCCCAGTGTCACACAGCTAGTAAGGGAGGGATGCTCAATAAAGAACAGCTTAGGGGAGACACACAGTATAGAGAGTAATAACAGCAGCAGTAGGAGCAGCATGCCTAGTAGAGAGCAGCTTATTAGAAATACCAGAGAGGACAGCTAGGTGGTGCAGTGGATGATCAGGAGGACCTGAGTTCAAATCTGACCTCAGACCAAACACTTGACACTTACTAGCTGTGTGACCCTGGGCAAGTCACTTAACCCCAATTGCCTAAAAAAGAAAAGAAAAGAAAAGAAATTCCAGAGAGCAGCACAGCAGAGAAGACAGACTGGGAGAGGACCTTAAGAAGGGAACACAGAGAGGGCAGCGACGTAGCGGTAGGAGTCGTTAGATGTTCCCTTTGTATATTCAGCCTTTCCATATATGTTCCCTGGTCATGGGTGTTTCCTGTATTTATCCCTTTCTGTCTGGTGGAGTAGTATCCTGTGGGAAAGTACTCCCAGTATGCATGGAAAGATCTTTCTTGCTGCTAATTTTATGGAGCTGTTAAATTAGATCCCTTTGCTTTGAATCAATGGGTCTTCTGGTGGCTGATAAAAGAAACACACTGGGGCCTTGCAAGATATGGTTTTGAGAGCACCCATAACTCTTGAGCCTGCAGTAGATTTCAGAAGGTCCATGTGATGGGGGAGTGAGAGGTGAGAGGCAGGATCGAGCCATACAGAAGGAAAGACTTGCTGATGGAATCCATCACAAGTGGTAGGGCCACCACATTAAGGTAATGGGTTCCTTGTCACAAGAGGGGTCTACAACCAAAAACTGGAAGACCACTTGTAAGGGATGCTGTAGGAGAGATTCTCATTCAAGGAACTGGTTGGATTGGATGGCCTCTGGGGTCTTCTTGAATGCTGAGATTCTGCCATTTTGTATTTTTTTTTTCTAGCCTGAAACCTGCCCTGGGTTAGTTTGACTTGGCTTCTTTCAAGCTGACGCCTCCTCCTACCCTCTATTCCACAAATGTTTTATTTTATGGTGTAGTACTAATCTGGGAGGGAATATTGGTGCCAAGTAGAGCTGGGGTGATGGAGAAGGAAAGGCAGTCCATGTGTTAATTGGGACATGTGAGATTATGACTGTATTTAACTAAGTTTGTTCAACTTTCATGACATTGAAGGAAGTATGGGCTTGCAGCTTTATTTGCATTCTCTGGTTTGATGTGTGGATTGAAAATGTCTGTGATTAATTGTGTTAGTGTGAGCTCTAGGATGATGCAGAAAAAGCATTATCTTTGGAGTCAGGGCATCAGATCCTGCCTCAGGCAGTTATTAGCTGTGTGACCATAGACAAATCCCTTAACTTCTCTTGAAGCTCAGTTTCCTCATCTGTAAAACTGTTCTGCAGTTCCCACCGAATCTTTGTGAGGCAGGGGATGAACATCCTCACCCCTGTGCATTCCCATCATCCCTCTTGGAGATGAGTGCATTGTGCAAACTGCCTTGAAGCTTGGACAGGCCTCCAAAGGCAAGAGAAACACTAGCGGGGAGGGACATGAGTTGGCAGTCTCTACGCCAAAGCCTTATCCTCTTCACACATGTAAAAGATTTTGTAAAATTTCGAGTGCTAAATAAATGTCAGCTGTTATTATTAGCATCCAGTTCCCTGTTCATCAGTTAGGCCCCTTTCACTCTGGACTTTTATAATCAGCCCCAGCCCAATTTCCAGCCTCATCTTCCCCTCTGTTTGAACTACTAAGAGGATCTAAGCCTGGTGGCTTTTCTGCCTCCCCTCCCGGCCTTGTATTAGCTCCTTGGGTCCCCAGAAGGCCCCTTCGGGGAAGCTCTGTGGTAGGGCCTAAATCCTGAGTTTGGCCGGTGAGAAGCTTTCTGCTAACTCATTTGTTCTAGCCAGACCTCTTGTCATCTCACGCTCACTCAGCACCTATACCTCTCTCACCATTTCGCTTTCCTAGATTTGAGAACATTAACAGCTTTATCTCTCACTTCTGTGTGTAAAGTATGTACAAAACAACCTTACTGTGAGAAAGGTAATAAAGAACAAAGCCGCTTTTGGCCCTTCTTTGTAGCAATCCAGGTTTTTCCAGGCCTTTGGGTTACAGGGCAATGGAGCTAGACAGGCCCAGTCAAGTCAGGTTAACTAGCATTTATAAGCACCTACTAAGTGCCAGGGGTTGTATTAAGTTCTGGCTATACAAAGAAAGGGAAAAAAAAAGAAAAACCCCAACAGCACACATACACAAATCAAAACAAAAAAGCAGTCCTGCCCTCAAGGAGCTTATGTTCTAAGACAACACGCAAACAACTTTGGAGACAGAGAGAGAGAGAGAGAGAGAGATACAGGATAAATTAAGTTTAGTGTCAGAGGGAAGGAATTAAGATTAAGGAGGGTAAGGAAAGGCTTTTTGCAGAGGTAGGATTTTAGCTAAGTCTTGAAGGGGGAGCCAGGGAAGCTAGGAAGTGAAAGGCAGGGTGGGAGGGGGAGAAAATTCCAGGCCAACAAAAAGATCTGAGTAGGGAGATTGAGTGTCTTATGCAAGGAACAACAAGGAGGTGTTATGGGAATTTTTTATTTCAATTGTCTTATTTGGGGCTCAGGACGACTCCTCCTGCAAATTTTGGTTAACTAAAAGTCTGTCTTAATATTAACCTCAGCTGACCAAAACCTGTACTAGGGATGTGAAAGTTTACCTAAAGCCTTAAACATTCCTTAGAGATGAAGCCAGAGGAAGATTCTCAATTGGCCCTGACTCCTTGACAACATGTAAATTCTCTTCCTCAATTGTTCTATTTACGAACATTCTAAATGTAGTTTAAACCATCATCTGACTTAGTTTACCTATTATACCTACCTAGTTTGTTTGATGAAGTTTGTTGCCTTAAGGAATGTAGGATATTATACTCTAACTTTGTTTAACTTTTATGACCTTGAAGGGAGTATGGGATTGTGACTCTATCTTCTCTTTAACCTTTATGACCTAAGAAGAATGTACAAGATTGCTATATATAAAAGAATTACTTCTCTGTCACGGATGCAATTTTGTCTATAAAATGCCTTGTTAGAATACTGTTTGGGGTTCAAGTTTTCTCCAAGGCTTGAATTTATGCTTGAGCATAATAATAAAACCTAGGTTTTTACCTCTATAATTTCTGCATTGCTGTAAATGTATATTTGTCAGCAGCTAACCACCACATGAACTCAGAAAGGAGATATTTCTCCCATAACAGAGCCCAGTGTCATTGGATCACAGAATAGTTGGAAGGTCTCAGAAGACTTGAAAGCTAGGAAAGGGCCAGGTCATTGAAGGTTTAAAAAAAAAAGATTAAATTTGATTCTGGAGGTAATAGGGAGACACTGAAATTTATTGACTAGAGGGGGTTGATGTGGTCAGACCTGTACTTCGGGAAGATGAAGCTGACAGCTGGGGTGAGGGGGTGTGGAGGTTGGGATTGAAGTGGAGAGAGACTTCAAGCAGCAACACCCACCAGAAGGCTCTTTCAGTAGTCCAGGTGTAAAGTGTTAACATCTCGTACCAGAGTGGTGGCAGTGTTAGAGGAGAGAAGTAGGTTTCTATGAAAGATGTTATGAAAATAAAAACAGTACGACGTGGCAACTGAGAAGGTGGAGGTGATGGCGAGAGAGAGAGGAGATGAAGCTTCAAGCCAGGATGACTGAGAGGATGGGGGTACCCTAGGCAGTAATAGAAAAGTGAGGAGGAGGGGAAGGGTTGGGGGAAGAGATAATGAACTCATGGGTCCAGGCCTGTCAATTTCTCTCTCCCGAAGCAACCATACTTTTCCCACTATCCTATAAACTCTCTTTAGCCTAGAGGTTGTGGGTTTTTAGGACCTAACCTGGAATTATTCAGCATTAATGCCTAGAGAGTTGCTTAGAACCTGGGGAATAAATCTTTCTTTCTGCGCAATGTACATGTGGTGGGGGAGTTTGAGCTTTCTAGTTTTCATTTCTCAGTGGCCTCAATCATATGTCTTTGGGAGAAGGGAAATCAGAATGCTTAGGTACAGCAGACTGAAACTTGTTCCTCGAATGCCTGTTGTCGAGGAGTAGGAAAGCTGTTGGGAAGGGAGTGGAAAGGGATTGGGGAAGGGACAGCCTCAATTTGAATGCTGAGTCTGGATGTGGGTCATGTGTGGTGACATACATACAAACACACACACACACACACACACACACACACACACACACACATTGTCTTCCTGCCCCATCTGTCCAGGCAGAAGATAATACTCCTTGGTGTAGGTGGAAATCATAATAACTGTTTATATTTATGTAGTTATTAAGATTTCACAAAGCCACTTCAGAAAGAAAATGCACCCTTTCCACTCAAGATTTCTGTCAAGCCCAGATACCTCCTTTCTCAGTAGAACAGAGATTGTTTCATATTTTTCTTAGTATCTCCCTAGTGCCTGGAGCATAATTGGACACATAGTAGGTGATCAGTAAATGTCTGATGATTGATTGATCTACCCACCAGACACCAAGTTCAGCAATGACCTTCAATGCCCATCTCACACTTCTCCATAAGGAGAAGTTTAGCTTTTCTGGGCTGTTTTGTTTTTCCCTTTTTTTGTATCCCCAGTGCTTTGCAGAATGGCCCCAGAGTAAGAGATTAACAGACACTTGTTGACAGACAATGGCTGGGTTGGTCCTTGTCTGGGGAGCATCATCACCTGTCTTCCTTTCCCAGCTGCTGGGATGGGAAAGGGGAATTGGGATTTTATTCATTCATTCATTCATTCATCTGTCCATCTATCTATCCATCTATCTATCTCTATCTATCTATCTATCTATCTATCTATCTATCTATCTATCTATCTATCTATATCTGTCTGTCTGTCTGTCTGTCTGTCTATCTGTCTGTCTATCTCCAGACTGAGGTTTGGAAGAGTCACAGCATCAAGTCAAATTGACAAGCATAGTTACTGACCCCAAGGTAACTATTTATTAGTGGTATAGAGTTAGAGCTGAAAGAGGCCGTGGAGGTCAACTATTCCATCCTCCCCTTGCCTTTTTATAATTGAGAAAACAAAGATTAGGTTCAAAAATTTGATATTCAATAAACATTTATTAAGTGCCTACTATGTGCAAGACATAGTGCTAAGTGCTGGGAATATAAATAAGAGGAAAGGCAGCCCCCTTCCTCATGCTGCTTTTAATCTCATGGGGAAAGAAGACACCTAAAAGAAGCTGGAAAGGAGGAGGCGGGTGGGGGGAGGATCCTGGAGTCCAATCCACGGAGAGCCTCAGACGGAGAGCAGAGAGTTAGTTGGAAAGTTGAGATCCTGGCCTGCCGTAAAGGAAGGCTTTGGGAGGAGTTCCGTGCTCTACCCTTCAGGCTTCCAATCTGAGGGGAGAGGAGTCTGGGAGAGGTGGGAAGGTGATGAGTTGATTAAGTGACTTGTTCAGACTCACACAGGCAGAAAGTATCCGATCTGGAATTTGAACACACGTCTTCTTACTCGACACCAGGGAAGGGAGTCCCTCTAGAGGACTTAGTGGCCTAGCTTCCTGGGTATTTTTATAGAATCCCAGAACGTGAGAGCTAGAAACCACCTCAGTGGTCATCTACTCCAACCCATGCACAAAAGTAATCCCCCATGTAACATCCCTGCACTCTTCTTTAGCGCAGAAGATAGGAATGTCAGATTGGGGTTATACTTCCCCCCTATAACCTTTCCTACCCTTCCTTAAATGTCCACAGAACATTCCGGGAAGGGGGAAGAGGAGAAGAATCACAGGTTCTAGTTTTGTCAGGGGAGATACTTCAGCTCTGTGTCACTTCCTGCTTTGGGCCTCCTTTTCCCCAGCTGCGATGTGCATTTGTAAGAATGCTGCATTTGGGATCCAAGAGCCTGATTTCAAAATCCCAGCTTTGCTGTTCACTACCCGTATGATCACAGGCTAGTCACTTAATGTCTCTGGGCCTCAGTTTCTTCATCTGTAAAATGAGAGGGTTGGAAGAGAAAGCCTCTAAGGTCCCTTCCACCTCTAACTCTAGGATTCCAACTCTGAGGTTCCTTCTGGCTCTTATTCTATGATCCTGTAAGACATCTTGTGACAGAAGAAGCATGGGTACATTGGGGAGGAAAAAGCACTGGCGTCAAAGGACCCGGTTCAAATTCAGGCTTTGTTCCTCACTACCTTTGTGACCTTGGCCAAATCATTTCTGGGCCTTTGCTTCTACCCCTCTAAAATACAGTGGCTGGACTAGACAGTTTCTGAAATTTCTTTTAGCTCTGGGTCTAGACCTGTGACTATATCAAGCTGTTCTCCCCAATTCTCAGAGATGCCTTTTCTTCTGGAAGACAAGGTGTTCCAAGAAAACAGAATGCCAGGAGCACCTAGGAAATAGGAAAGAAAATGCCAAGGAGAGGCTGGATGCTATGATACAATGGCTGCTCCCATCTTGGAAGCAACAGTAGTCAGTTATTGGGAGGGGAATGGGAAATGCTTGGAGGATGAGTGGCACACCACCCATCGTAGCAGATGTCATCCGTGATGCAACCGGTACACTGGAGGTTGGCCCAGTACGGGGTGGGGGTGGAGAATGTATCCTGGGGGACAGGAGGAGTCACAGACCTATGATAAGAAAGGAACTTGACAAAGTTCGATCTTGCTCAAATTCTAGATGCTGAAAAACACGATATAGTTTTGGCTTACAAAGCCCTGAAGTGCCTCCCCTGGGACAAAAAAGGGTTTTTGGAGGAAAATCCACCAATCCGACTCTCTCCAGAAACCCTTCCCCAGAGGGACCCTTTCTTTCTTGCTTTCTCAGAGACACTCGTCAGCAGCTCAGTCACGGCCAGCAACCGACAGGGATGGGTTTCCCTGTCACTAAATTCATCACTTGCTGTCATTATGCTGGTTAATGCTTGCTCAGTCCCTAGCTATGCTGGGTACTTATTTCATATTGAGGTAAGTAGTGAAAAAGTATTTACCCACGACTGGAAGGAAGTGTGCAAAAGGGAAGGTAGGTGAAAGAGGAAAGGGAAAACATAAACCTCTTCCTTGGCTACCCCTACCAAAAGGTTTGGGCCTAGAGAGGATACACATGAACTCTTAAAGTAAAAGGATTGGTCCTGTTATCACGTAAGCATAGGGAATACTCCACTGAGGAAATTCTCTCTACATTGTAGGTCGGCATCGTCTCTGTAGCTTTATAGTCTTAGAAAGTTGCCTAGAACACTGAGACATCAAGTGATTTGCCTACAATCACTCAGTCAGAATATGTCATCAATGGGATATGAATCCATATTTTCATGGCTCTGATAAGTATGGGTTCCATAAGAAAATCCTTTCTGTAATTATGGCAGTGACTTGGTCCTGAATTTCTATCAAAACATCTCTATTTCAGTAAACTAAGTTTTCAAATGTGGACCAATGACCCTTGGGAATCCCAAGATGCTTTCAAGGGGTCTGTGAGGTCAAAACTATTTTCATAAAAATACTAAGTTGTTGTTTTCCTATTAAGATACTCCCTTTTCCAATTATATATCTGATTTTCTTCATATATTTCAACCAAAACAACATGTTGCATCAGACTAAATGCAGAAGCAGATATCAGAATCCAGCTGTCTTCTATTAAGCCAGACGTGAAAGAAAATTGCAAAAGTATGTAAAACAATACCACTCTTCTTACTAATTTTTTTTTGTTTTGGAAAATATAGTTTTTTAAAAATAAAAATATTTATGTTATGATGTACTGGTTTATTATTGCTATTTAAAAGTGAATTAATTAATAAATATTTTTGAATTTTATTTGTTTTTTAATTTCTAATATGGTTAATATTGAGAGATATAACCAGGGGTATGCTAATAAATGTTTAACAACCAGCTTTCCAAAAAATGTAGATAAGGTACACTTTTAAGCTTAATCTATATTGTTAACATTTTCTCTTCATTTTCTTAAATCTAGACAATCAACAAAACAACAAATCAAGCTATGCTTTGTGTCATTTGCCAGTTTTTGAGGTGTAAATGCTCACATTGAAAATTTAACAACTGACTCTTTATAGCTGCAGGAGCTAGCTCTAGCACACCCTTGGATGTAAACCATATAAACAAAAGTCCTTTCTTGTTCTCAATAACTTTTAAGAGCATAAAGGAGTTCTGAGACCAAAAGGTTTGAGAATCACTGGTATAAACAAACCCTTATGACTCAGTCATTTGTTGGATATTATTTGTTGGCATATTATTGGTTGAGTTCATGTGGATTTCACCCAGGCAATTGGGTGGTGCATTGGATAGATCACTAGGCCTGGAGTCACTAAGACCTGAATTAAAATCCAACCTCTGACAGATACTAGTTGTGTGACCTTGGACAAGTCACTTAACCCTGTTTGCCTCCGTTTATAGCACCTACCTACCAGATTTGAAAAAATAAGATAATATTTATAAAGTACTTAGCCCCATGTTTGGCATATAGTAGGTACTTCACTTAATAAATACTTGTTTCTTTCATTTTGATTCCAATCTTGGATGTTAGCAGTTTCATGGAATCTCTCTGGAGATAAAGCACTTTTGGTTACATTTGAAAAACCCAATGATTTATACCTGTTGTCAGGTTTTATTATTGCTTTGTGAAATAAAGTCTGTTTGTTTTAAAAGTATTTTTAAAATACATTTTCAATCTATTTATACTTTTTGGTGCTTTGAGACCATCTATCAATCTTCTTCCTCGTTTTTGATGATTAAGTATTATTCTTTCTATGGTTGCTTTAGGATGTTTCATTCATGCTATAAGGATTTTTGTTTGGTCACTTTCTAGATTGATTGCCATCCCTATGACCATGCCAAAAGTATGTTACTGCTGGTATTACATAGATGTTAATTAGTTATATGTTGCTCCCATTAAGCTTTGACTTCCGGATACCCGGCAGTTTCTTAATATATGCAGCCTTAGCATTCTCTTTGATAATTTTACGCTCAAATGTCTTACCTAGAGAAGACCAAACTACTTGTAAGTATCGTCTTCATCAATTAGTTCAATTTGGCTTCTAAATTCAAGACCAAAGCCATCTGACATTATTTTTCCTTAGCATCCATTGGAAATTTTATACTCATTGAATCAAACTGACATTTTGATATCGTTGGAGAAAATTCCATGAGGAAAAGTAGGTGTCGAATCTAATTTTTCAGCAGAACTGTATAACTTTATGTCATCCAAGTACGTCAAGTGATTAATATGATATTCTGGTATGAATCTGTCTTTGACTTGAAAGTCATATTTAAGTCTATTCAGGAGTGAGAGTAATGAATGTAAGGAAGAACCATGACAATCTTAAATTCTACATGGCAAGATGCCATGCCTTGTATCAATTGTTCTTGACATGATTATATTGGTGGCACATTTTAAGTAGAGAATAATTTTTCATGTGGACATCAACTATCCTGATGTTTTTACTATTCTTGGATCTATTTTACGTATTTGCAACACGTGACTAAATCATGACTGTGGAACTTAAGTGAGTCGAAGGCTTTGAGGTAATCAATAAAGACGGTATAGACATTTTAGCACTTTTGGATGGCTTGTTTGATAATCACTAAATCACAAATAAGTTGCTCTTTATACCCCTAGGATTTTTTTTTTTTGCTCGTCAGCCAATATATTGTTTTCTTGTAAAAAAAAAAAAGCGTTCATACTTTTTTTTTTGAGTGGTAAAAGCTATGATTGCTTTATTCAAAGTACATAAACTTATAATTGGCCTGTACTTGGAGGAGTCACTAGTATTTCATCTTCTGGTAATAAATATAGAATATCTTTTGTGAAGAAAGACAAGATCAAGCTTTTATCAAAGAGGGCTCTGTTAAAGTGATTTGCAAGTAATTCATATGTTACTGTGAAGCTTTGGAGATTATGTATCTTATCTGGGGGCCTGTTGATTTCTGCTTTTGCAGAGTAGCTGGAAGCTCAGTGATCTCCTTTGATGTGATCATTCTGTCACTTCTTATATTAATGATACATAAACTTTCTGATCCACATTTGGTCCAACTTTTGCTAAGTTTTATGCATTCTCCTTAAAGGGTTTTCTCTCTTCTCCAATTGTTCACTTTTCAAGCCTCTGTAGTATAATTTTAATTGACGTTGAATTATTTATTATTTTTTTTAATTTCAACTTCTTTGACACCTTAACTTTTTTAGGTTTGCTTTCAATGTTTGATTAAGGTTATCAAGAATTTATGATATGCTTTTTTGTTTTCCAGATTTCATCCTGAGTCTTTCTTTTTTTCTTGCCTTTAATTGGGCAATATGGTGTTCAAGTTTTCTACAGTGTATGCTCGTTAGCTATTAATGTAATCTTCCAATGTATTTCCACAGGTCTCCAGTAGTTTTCTCAAGTCATTTCTGCCATGAAGATATTTGGTGTCTATTTTTAGGTATATTCCTACATAGTTCCACTTTTCCTCCTAAGGTCCTTACCATAGTAATGGCCACAGCATATACTATTGTGTACAAATACTGAGGAATTTTTATAAGCTCTGTCAAATGTTATAGACTATTGTGTTCATTCATGATGGTTATAGAAGATAACTGCTTTTTTTGTTTTTTAAATAAACGTATTGTTTATTTTTAACATTCATTAAAAATTTTTTTTGAGTTTCAAATTCTCTCTCTCCCTCTCTCATTCATTGAAAAGGCAAGCAATATGGTATCAATTATACATGTGGAATCATGTCATGAAAACACATTTCCATGTTAGCCATGTTGCAAAAAAAAATAAAGTAAAAACAAATATACTTCAGTTCACACTCAGAATTCATCAGTTCTCTCTGAAACTGGACAGCATTTTTCATCATTAATCTTTCAGAATTGTCTTGGATCATTATATCATTGAGAACAGTTAAGTCTTTCACAATTGATCATCGTTACAATATTGATATCACTGTGTACATGTTTTCCTGGTTCTGCTCACTTCACTTTGTATCAGTTTATATAAGTCTTTCCAGGGCACTGAGGTAATGAAGAGCTAAAGTGCCCAACTTGGAGTCAGGAAGCCTCGTCTTTCTGAGTTCAAATCCAACCTTAGACAGACATTAGTTGTGTGACCCTGGGCAAGTCACTTAACCTCTGTTTGCCTTAATCCACTGGAGAAGGAAATGGCAAACCACTCCAGTATCTTTGCTAAGAAAACCCCATGGACAGTGTGGTGCATGAGGTCACAAAGAATCAGACACAACTGAACGACATGATTTCATCTAAAATTTGAGGTTGGAAATGAAATTGTTTTACAATTATCCTTCATTAATCCACAATACGTTATTGCATAACTTGGAGCTGAGTTATCATTAACAAAAGGCAAGGACTTGCCTACAACTAGTAAAATCTGGTTCAAATTTTATTATGATATTGTGCTGGCACTTATATCTTTAAGCCATTTCATGGGCTCAAGTGATTTGCCTGCTTTAGTGGTCAGTCCTATCTGGACCAAAGCATTTCTAGCTGGTATGGTGTTGGTATTTCTGGCTTGTTCTGGTGTTTCTATGACTATTGTCATGCCACCCACTTCACTGCTCTCCTTTTGAAACTGATCATTATGACAGTTTGTGAGTTGAGCTGATCTAAACCCTTTGCTACCCTTTCTACTTCTTAGATTCATAGAAGCAATCATTTCACACTGGTTGGGTTGCTAACCTAATCAAAGTTGTTGTCAGAGCCTAACTGGCCAACGTTGGATGTTTCTGCCTTCACAGCTACCAAATTGGACTCAGGATACCCAGAGTCTTCACTGTGTATAAGGTTGGTTGGCATTCCCTTAACTTTTCTGTTGTTTTACTCCCATCCCCATGACAATGATGAAGGATTGGATTGTTGTTATTATTATCGGCAGCTGCAGCAGCCCGAGGATGCCACTGGTCTTCTAGTATTTGAATGGTTAATCTATGGAGGGGAGATAAGACTGCTATTTGGCCCCAGATGGTATAACTAGGAACAAAGACTGACCTGTTTGGGCTTAATAGAAGGGAAAACTTCCTAACAGCTGCTGAAAAGGCACGCTGGGTTGCCTCGGGAGGTAGCAGGTTTCCCATCACTGGAGGCACTCTGTTAGGAGGTGGGATGACTATTCAGTGGAAGTCATCAGTGATTCCTGCTCTATTTGGATAGGTGTTCTTCATCTTTTTGTGTCATGGGCTCCTTTAGCAGTCTGGTGAAGCCTATGGATCCTGTCACGAGAGAATGCCTCTAAGTGCATAACATTAAATAGATAGTATAAAGAATTGAAGTATTAGATTGTGAGCTCCTTGAAGGCTCTTTCGCCTCTTTTTGGAACTCCAGTGCTTAGCATAGTGCTTGGCTCATATTAGGCACTAATAAATGTTTATTAACTATTGATTGAAATATAGTTTTCAAAATACAATCTTTCAAAAGTTCATGCATTAGGGGTTAGACTAGATGACCTCGGAGGTACTTTCAACTCTGAGGTACAGTGATTATCTAACCCTATAATTCCTCATTGGGTGGGAACCCAAGTAGCTATAAAATTCAGCTTTATAGTAGGGATAAATAAGGCTTAGACAAGGAGCAAGAAATAGGGGAAAGAGCCCTGAACTTGGAATAGCACCTGAGACTGGGTCTGGATCTGCTCCTTGGTGGCTACATGATTTTAAGCAAGTCAAGCAACATCAATGTGCCTCAGTTTCCTCTGCTGTAAAATGGGGATAATATTTATTCTACTTCCCTCACAGGGCTGCAAGATGGTATATAAGAAGTCGTTGTTGCCACCTGTATAATTGTGAGTCCATGCAATTTCCTACTCAGGTCCTTGTCTCCCTGGGTCCCTAAGAAGCCTCTGTTCTCTTGTAAGTCTTTCTGGGCTCCTATCCCAAGTCCAGGACTCTGCTTTCTGGCTATTCAAGGAGGAAGAATTTGCAAAGCTGCTTCCATGACTTCTATGCTAACTAAGCTATGTTTCTGGTCTAATTTGTCTCATTCTCTTCAGGGCAGTTCTATGTAGATACCCAGCTTCTGTAGAACTTCCCACTGACTCTGTCTTCTACCTTAATCAAAGAGGGGGTATTAGGGAACACATTATCAGGACTGACAATCTAAAGAAGACATTTTGGGACCAGAAGCAACTAGAGATGCTAATAGACTTCTGTACTTTTCAGTGAATAGTCCTGGCCCAGGGTCTCGTGTACAGCAGAAGGAGCATAGGCCTAAAATTATGAATCATTCCAGAAGAGATGTGCTGGAGATAGAATACTGAATTTGAAGTCTGGCAGAAATTAGGTTTAGACCAGTAGATCACACCATATACCAAATAGCATAGGCCTAATGACTTAGATATAAGAAGTCATATCATAAACAAATAAAATGAACAAGAAAGAAATAATCCCCTGAGGATAGGGAAAGAGTACATCACCAAACAAGAGATAGATACAGTTATAGAAAATAAAATGGACAATTTCAATTATGGAAAATTATAAAGGAGGATCACAAGCATTTATTAAGTTCCACCTACATGCCAGGCATTATTCTAAGCACTTTATAAATGTTATCTTTATAAATGTTATAAATGTAATTTTAGAAATGTGAATTAAATCAAATGACCACTATGTTCTAGTCGTTTTATGAGAAACATAGAAAAAAGAATTCCTTCATAGTCTGTGAAAGGAGTAGGTGGGACTTCAGCCTGGTGACAAGGACTACATGTCTGGACTGTATTAGGCAGCTGATTATAAAGTGGATAGAGCACTGGCTTTAGTCAGGAAGACTAAAGTCTAGTTCAAATCTAGCCTCAGACACTTATTGGTGGTGTGACTCTGGGCAACTTAACTTCTGTTTGCCTCAGTTTCCTCAGTTGTAAAATGAGGATAATAATAGCACCTACCCCGCAGGGTTGTGGTGAAGATCAAATGAAATTTTTGTAAAAAAATAAAAAGTGCTTAACATGTGTGCCTGGCACATAGTGGGCATATATATATGTACACACGCACACACACACACACACACACGCACATATATGTATAAATGTATAATATGTGGATACAGATACTTATTTCCTTCTCCTTTCCATCAGAGTGAACTCAAACTTTGCTAATGAAGTTATTGGTGCCAACAAAAAGGTAAGTGGCTCCGATATGTCCAGACCCAGAGAATATCTATGATATGTCAACATTAATTTAAGAGTAATTCCAGCCTGTTTCTGAGCAGAATCAGAATCAATTGTGGGCATCTAGATTTAGTTCGGCGTGTGTGTGGGACACACATGATGTTGTATGCAGCAGCAAGCATGTTGGCTGGACATTGTGTCCAGGGCACTTGGGTCACGGAGAGCATGTCCTAAGGTAGGAAGGAACTTAGCCAAATCCGAGCCAGCAGAGGTTCAGCAGCTGGCTTGTTTGTGTACCTATAAACACAGGCTTGTGAAGTGGCTAATTTCCTGGTTAGACCCCATTGGTAATCCTTATGGAAAGCTGAGCTGGGAGCTGGCCACATCCCCCATGAAGGCCAGAGCATTCCTGGGCCCTGATCATCAGGGGAGGGGCTGGCAGGAGTAGCAGTACGGGCAGCCAGGACTATACATGAGTCAGAAGGAAAGATTCAGGAAGTGCAAACTGCTGGGTGGGTGAGCAGCTTGGCCTGCACAGAAGGGAATTTTCCTAGAACCAAGGAGCCAGCCAGCCTATGGCATCCTCTGTTTCCTGAGGCCTCAGCCATCCTCTTGAGTTCACATAATGTAGAGAAAACCAAGGAACTGACCTTGGAGTGGGGAAAGAAGGGGGATTAACCCAGGTTTGATAGAAGGTCAATGGCTGTAATCGTGATGATGATGGTGATAATAGCATCCTCACTGTGACATGGTAGTGACACTGAAGTCTTGAAAGCTATGCCAATAGATCATAAGCTCCAATGGCTTCTGCAAACTGGAAAAATGTTTTTTGAGTATGGCCCCAGTAACAAACCGTTATCCCATTTTAAATACGATGGGTCTAAAACAGAACTCATCTTCTCCTCCCCGACCCCCTGATCCTCGTTCTTCCAAACTTCTCCATCTTCATCAAAGGTCCCACTATCCTTCTAGATTCATAACCTGAGCATTCTCCTAGATTCCTCACTCTCCACCCGACATATCCAATCAGTTGCCAGACCTTGTCAATTCCATGCTCACATCTCTCATATATGGCCCATTCTCCACACTCACACAGCTACCAACTTAGTTCAGACACTCATCCCCTCTTGCCTAGCAGGCCCTTAGCCTCTAAGTGGTTTGTCTCCCTGCCTCAGATCTCTCACCACTCCAGTCCATTCTACATACTACTGCCAGAAGGATATTCCTTAAATACAGATCTGACCATGTGACTCCTGGATTACAGAAGCAGCCCCCCTCCTTCCCTTGACTCAAACCTCTCATTTCTCCAGTTCATCTTAAATACTGATACCAAAATAATTTTCCTTAATCTCATATTTGACCATATCACTCCCCAACTCTATACATTCTGGTGACTTCCTTTTGTTTTTAGGGAAAAAATAAACTTCTGCATTTGGCTCTTAAAACCCTATTGTAAAGCACATGGAAAAGTGCACATAGTAGGCCCTTAATAAATGTTTCCTCCTTCTCTCCCTCTCTTCTTTAGACCTCCCTCCTTCCTTTCCTTCCTTTCTCCCTTCCTTCCTTCTTTCCTTCCTCCTTCTCTCTCTCCCTCCCTTCCTTTCTTCCCTGCACAACCTGGCCCCAAACTATCCTTCCCACCTCATTGGATACTACTCTCCCTCCTTCACTTTTTGACCCAATCAAACTAGCCTTCTCTCTGCGCTCTGTCTCCATTTCCATATTATTCCACTGGCCATTCCACATGCTTGGAAAGCATTCCCTCCTTCTCTCTGCCTCATGGATTTCCCCTCCTATGTACCTTAAGTTCCATATTCTATATGGAATTTTTCCTGATTCCCCCCAATTGCTAGTGTGCTACCTCCCAAACTACCTTTCATTGAATTACTTTAGATATATTTGCATTTATCCGATTTATATTTATGTGAAATATATCTATGCATTTGTTGTCTCTTTCATTAGAAAACTAGCTCCTTGAGGGTAGAGATTGTTTCATTCTTTGCACTTATATTCCCAGAGCCTAGTACAACACCTGACATGTAGTAGGTGTTTAATAAATGCTTGTCGGTTGATTGATTGATCTGAGGGCCAGTTAAGACGCTGATCTCAGGCCTGTCTCCTGAAGATCAACTGCTACGTGATAGGTTTCTTAGTTGCAATCACTGCACTTAGTTGTGGAGCAGATGAAAACATAAAATCTTCCTGTAGTCTGTGTTTCTATTATGATAGTAATGAAGTATTTAAGAAATGGGACAAGATGCATTAAGACCCACACAATTTTTAGATTACTTCAATCCATGAATGTAACATTTGGGATCTTGTGCGTTCTTGGTCCAACAAGCAACTCTTTGATAGACTTCTGGAGGAAATGAATCACATCTATATTTATGTTCTTTCTGTATTTGAAATAAATAGGAAGGTAGAAGTGGTTGCTAAGTGAAAGGGTGGCTTCTGGTCAGGATACCAGCTTGGTTTGATTTTGGAGAAGTGGCATGGTACAGTGGGCTGGCTGGCTTTGAAGATAGAGTCATTCAGTCAACAAGCGTTTATTGTTAGTCGGTAATGTGAGACTGTAGTGCTGTGCTAAGTCTTGAGGATACAAAGAGAGGCAAAAACATGATCTCTACCCTCAAAGAGCTCTCATTCTAATGGGAGAGATAATATACATAATAATATACATAATACATAAAAAGATATATACAGTGAAAAAGAAGGGTAATCTCTGAGGCAAAGCATTAGCAGGGATGATGTGAGGAGTGGAGGAATAAGCAGGAAAACCCTCCTTCAGAAGATGAAATTTGTGTTGTATCTTAAGGGAATTCCAGGAAGCTAGGAGACAGAGGTGAGGAGGGAGAAGATACCTGGCATGGAGGACAGCCAGTGAAAAGACATGGAGTTGGAAGATGGAATGTATGTGGGACAGAAAGAAAGCCAAGGTCACTAAATCAGAGTACTAGGTGAGTAAAGGAGAATTAAAATATATGCAGATTGGAAAGATGGGAAAGGGCCAGGTTGGGAAGGGCATTAAATGCCAGAGGATTTTATATTTGGTCATGGCGCTATTAGGGAACCACTGGAGTGTGTTGAATAAGAAAGTGACATGATTAGATCTGATTTTGGGAAAATCTCTTTGGCAGCTGAGTGGAGGATGGATTGGAGAGACATGAGGGGAAATCAACCAGCAGGATATTTCAATAGTCCATGTGTGAAATGATGAGGGCCTGCACCAGAGTGGTAGCTGTGCGCGTAGAGACAAGTGGACATATTTGAGAGATGTTGTTAAGGCAGCAATGACAAGACTTGGCAACAGATTGAATATGTGGAGAGAGTGCAAGAGAGGAATTAAGGATGACAATGAGATTTCAAGACTTAGAGACTAGGAGGATCAATTGAGCGATTTATTAAGTGCCTGTTATGCGCCAGGCACCTTGCTAAGTGCTGTGGATACAAAAAGAGGCAAAAGACGGTTTCTGCCTTCAAGTAGCTTTCAGTATAATAATATGCCCTAATGGTGGTACCCTTAACAGTAACAAGGAATTTTGAAAGAGCGAAAGGTTTTGGAGAAAAGATAACGAATTCTGTTTTGGACATGTTGAGTTTGAGATGCCTATGGAAAATCTAGTTTGAGATATCCTAATGCCAGTTGGTGATGTAGGCCTGGAGGTCAAGAGAAAGACTAGAGTTGGATATGTAGATTTAGGAATCATCTATATATAGATGATAATTGAACTCACTAAGATGATAATTGAATGACAACTGATGAGCTCACCAAGAGAGATTGTATAGAGAAAGAAGAGAAGGAGACTTAGGACAGAACCTTGAGGAACACTCATATTTAAGAGCCATAATAAGAATGATAAACCAGCAAAGGAGAGTGAGAAAGAGTGGTCTGATAAGTAGGAAAATGAGAAGAGAGCAATGTCACAAAAACCCAAGCAGAGAAAGTATTCAAGAGAAGAGGGGGATTGACAGTGTCAAAGACTGCAGAGAGGTCAAGGAGGATGAGAATTGAGAGAAGTCTATTAGATTTGGAAGTTAAGAAGTCATTGGTAACTTATGAGAGAGCTGTTCCATTTGGATGATAAGGTTAGAAGACAGACTGCAGAGTGTTTAGAATAGGGTAGGAGAAAAGGAAGTAGAGGCAGCAAGTGTAGACGGCCATCTCAAGGAGATTAGCTGAGAAGGGCAGTATAGATTGTTGCTGTTTTTTGTCTTTCGTTCTTAAAGAGGACCATGACATCAGGGAGGTGATGCCATGATGTGCAAGTGAATTGGATTTAAATGAGGGACGGCTGTGCAAAGTCACCAGCCTCACTTTCTCCTCCGGAGCCATCTGGGTCCAGTGGCCAGATACAGATCAGGAGGACTGGAGATGGCCATGGATACAGTGGGGGACCTTGGCCATACATATATACATATATATATATATGTATGTATGTATATTCATATTATATGTGTATATATGTATATAGATAGTTATAGAGTATAGTATAGATCTCTATATATATATACATACACACATATATATAGAGAGTATAGCTAAGGAGAGTGTGTAATAGGATCAAGTGAAGATATTTTAAGGATGGGAAAGACATGGGCTTGTTTGCAGGCAACAAGGAAAGAGCATTTATTAAGCACTTAACAATATTCTGTGCATTGTACTAAATGGTAGTGATAGAATAATACTAATAATAAGCATTTGTAAGCATTTGCTAAGATCGTACAAAATCCCATGAAAAACAGAACCATCATCATTTTGTTTAATGATTCTTCAGTCATTGAAAATCAATATCAAATGAGGCATAAAGCAGGTAAATGAACATGCACCAAAGGCGTTTGCCATTGTCACGGAAGCTAGTGAAAAGGAATTGAATAAATCTGAATGGGAGATGAGGTTGTCCACAGAGAGTGAAATTCTCTGTGTTTGTGAATGATATTGTTCTATTTGCTTAAGCCCTGGGACACTACAGTACCTTCTCAAATGAGATCCATGACCATTCACAAGAGATTGGCCTAATAATTCGCACAGGAAAAACTAAATAGATAAGAATGTCTATTGTCCAGACTATGAGAGATAATTGGATGGGCATCTCATTGAGTTAGGATGGATGTATGCA
>NW_020951391.1:1888901-1921428 GCF_900497805.2 Vombatus ursinus | reverse complement strand
ACTAACACACACTCACACTCACACTCACACACACACACATACACACACACACACACACACACACACACAATCTGCTCATATAGAAGATGAGAGACACCAGAAGGAAAGGCTGACTAGTGTATCACTTTTTTTATGTTGCCACAGAAATCTTTGCACTTAAAAGAGGCTTTCACAAAACAAGCAGTCCTTTCAGAGATGCTCAAAGCAAGAAACCTTTATTAATGGTGCTTTAACTCATACCAAAGAGAACTTGAGGGTTAAAACAACTCCCAGAGGTGGGGAGCCCTCACGTGAGCCAGAGGAAACAAGGCGAGTGTAAGGAATGTGTCTGTTGGGAGAATATCAGTACTGGGCTATGTTCTACTTGGCTTACGTAGTGGCCAGACCACACCTGGATCTGGTTTGGTCTGAACACACCAGCTGTGACTTCCTATTCCTCTCACAGTGGTAAAACACCACTCTGATGTCACCCAGGCTTAAGTATTTTGTGTCTTGTGGGTTTACATTATTTTATTTTTGTGTGAGTAAGTGTTAACATTATTGCTTTGTTGAATGATGAAGTACTGACATTGCACAGTGTGTGCTGGGGTTGTTCAGTCATTGAAATACTGATACCCATCAGTGGGATTGAATCCTCACGGGGGACCCCTAGTTTTAGGGGTGCCTGTTGACTGGGGCAAAAAGATATTGAAAATGGCTTGTCATGCCATGGACAGTTTGGAGGAGATGTGAGGTAGTTTTAAAAGTGTACAAAAAGGCCCACAAAGAAACTTCTGTCTTATGTAAACCATCTGAATCAGTGGTGCATTCCAGCACCCTTGAAGAGATAAAAGTCAGGGGTGAAGTGTGTGTGTGTGTGTGTGTGTGTGTGTGTGTGTAGGGAGTCTGGAAACTAGTTATTAGACCTCCTACTGAGGACAAGGAAATATCAAGGAGGCTTAACACAGTTCTGGCAGCAGAAGGCCAGCCTGAGGTTAGACTGTAAGCCTGTTAGTGCAAATTCAAAGAACTAAGGACCTGTTCAGAGGAGCATCCTCACTCCCCCACGGAAGAGCCTTTTGCATCCTGGTTGGTATAGACCACTGAAATGCCATAGCAGAGGCAAGGGGCTGATCTAGAAGAAGGGTGGTGGCTGATGGGAAGCCATGTTAATTTCCTTTTTGAGGACAGGCTCAAGCTTGCCATGCTCTATTTCCCTAGGAATAAAGCCATCCATCCAGTGGTAGCTAGGTGGTGTGGTGGATAGAGCACTGGCCCTGGAATTAAAGGAGACCTGAGTTCAAATGCAGTTTCAGATGTGTGTCCCTGGGTAAGTCATTTCACCTCCATCTGCCTCAGTTTCCTCTACTGTAAAATGGGATGATAATGGTATTTATCTACCAGGATTGTTGAGAAGATCAAATTTATATTTGTAAAGCATTTAGTACAGTGCCTGGCACATACTAGTTGCTTAATAAATGTTTGTTTCTTTCCTTCCTTCTTTCCCTCCCAGTCGACCTCCTGACTCTGAACTTTGCAGATACCTTCTCTCCTTTTCAATTCCCTTTTATGCATTGTCTTCCTTCATTAGAATATAA
Source organism: Vombatus ursinus (assembly GCF_900497805.2). Classification (NCBI taxonomy): domain Eukaryota; kingdom Metazoa; phylum Chordata; class Mammalia; order Diprotodontia; family Vombatidae; genus Vombatus; species Vombatus ursinus. The sequence goes on along the minus strand of NW_020951391.1, from coordinate 1,919,851 downwards.
GCTCCTTGAGGTCAGCGGCTGTTTTTTAGCACAATGCCTGGCACAGCTGAACAAATGCTTGTTGCCTGATGCTTGTGAATGCTTGCAAACAAGGTACTTGTTGAAGCAGAGTCCCTGTAGTAAACCTAGATATGGTCCGTTCATAGCTCTCAGTAAGACTGAGAGAAACCCTCTGAAACTTTGTGGGGCAAGGCTGCTCCAAACATTGGTTGTCAAAGTATTGGTAAGCGCAGAAGAGCTGGGCATTCCCAAGTGGAACTCGGGTCCCACTGAGTTGCTGGGTAAAAGAACCTCTGAGTGGCCGCACTTGACCATACTTACAGAAGCTGGAGAGCAGGTTATGTCAGATTTGCTCTAGAGAATGAAATTCTCTGAGCAAAGCTTAGAAGGGAGAGAGAGGAAAGTGAAGGTCTATGATGAAGAAGGCGTCTTTCATCTGACTCCATCATGGCCCTGACTCATGCAGGGGCCACGGAGACAAAGTGAGATGCCACCCTTGGTTGACAAGATTCAGAGGCAGGAACTCATGGAAAATCTACTGAAAAATGGAACACTGGCAGAACCTTTCCTCCCAGAGAAACAAAGGATGGTAGAACCTGATGCTATAGCATCCTGGTGCCCAAACCACTAATAGAACACAATCAGAATGACAGAGCAATTCTGCTGATTGACTGGGTACACTCAAGAGAGGAGTGTAGAGTTGGTGCACCAGAAGCTGAATGCTCTAGACTAGCATCGGGAAACAAGTCTGGAGTCAGGAATGAGGGTTGTTCCAGACCCTGAGACACCCAAGCTGTGCCTCGCTTAACAATTTCTCCTATATCCTTTCCACTCGGACTAATAGGACCTCTTGTATCAGTGACAGTGAGTACTGAAAATATAGACTGCCTTATTGTCCATCCTTTCTTAACCAAACTCCTTTTAAAAAAAGTTACCTACACTTAATTCTGACGTACAAGACTCCAGAAGATCAATGAAGAAAAGTTACCTGTGTGTGTGTGTGTGTGTGTGTGTTTTATGCACAGAATAGACCAAAAAGAAGTTCAGAAGGAAACACAGAGAAGTAGGATAAGTAATGAGAGCCTGAACTAGGGTGGTAATTGTATAAGTACAGAGATAAAGGAACATATATGAGACATGTCATAAAGGTAGTAATGATAAGATTTGACAATGGATTGAATATGTAGAGTTAGTACAAAAGAGGTCTTGAGGGTGACACTTAGGTCTTAGGACTTGGAGACTAGGAAGATGGTGGTGCCCTTGATAGTAAGGGGGAATTTTGTTGTTGACTCATTTTTCTAGGTGGTACAGTGGATAGAGTGCCTGGCCTGAGTCAGGAAGACTCATCTTCATGAGTTCAAATATAGCTTCAGACACTTACTAGCTGTGTAATCTTGGGCTAGTCATTTAACCCTGTTTGCTTCAGTTTCCTCATCTGTAAAATGAGCTGCAAAAGGAAATGGCAAACTACTCCAGTATCTTTGCCAAGAAAACCCCAAATGGGATCATGAAGAGTCGGTGGATGGACATGTAGGTAGATACTATATATACATACATATGTGAGAGATATCTATATCATCTATGTGATATATACAAGGTGATTTTTGAAGAGAGAGGAGAAAACCACTAGCTAATGGAAGGATTGGGAAAAGCTTCATGCCAAAGACAGCAGTTGACTGGAATGACTGAATTACAACAACTACCATATATTGTCTCTTTCATCCGGGTTTTCCTGAAACTAGTTTTCTCCCTACTCCTCTGACTACTCTTCCTCAGTTGCCTTTTCGGGATGATCACTGATGTCAGCATTTCCTAATTGTGAGTGTATCCAAAACCATAGTCCTGGGTCTCTTCTCCCCTCTCTTAACACATCCTCTTTTGGTGACCTTTGCTGATTGAATGATCATCTCTGGGTAGATGGTTCCCAGATGTATACAGCTAGCTTTAATTTCCTTTTTCAGCTTTATTCCCAAATCACCAACTGTTCTTTTTGGACATTTTTAACTGGATTTCCCATAGGCATCTCAAACTTAACATGTCCAAAACAGAATTTCCCCCTAAAACCTGCCCCTCTATCAGACTTCTCTTTTTCTGTTGAGGGAACCACTATTCTTAAAGTCATCCAAGTTCTCACCCTTAGTGTCATTCTCTAGGCCTCACTCTCACTCATTCTACGTATTTAGTCACTTGCCAAAATTTGCTTTTTCTACCTCCATGACATCTCTTGCATTTTTTTTCTTTTCCACTCCTGATATGACCACTCTAGTCCAGACTCTTACTGCCTCTCTTCTGGACTATTAAAATAGCTTCTTAATTGAACTCTGCCCCAAGTCTCCCATTCTTGTCCAACCTTCACAGAACTAATTTTGCAAAAGGGTGTCTGATTGTGTAATTCCCTACCTTAAATATGTCTGTGGTTCCCTATCACATTCAGGATCAAATATAAAGTTCTGTTTGGCCTTTAAAGTTTCTAATAATTTGACCACATCCTACCTCCCTGATGTGGAATAAGGATTCAACATCACTCCCCTTCACACATATATCAATCCAGACAAATTAGCCTTCTTAATGCTCTGCATGCATGACACTCCATTTCCCATCCCTGTTCCTTTGCATGGGCTATTCCCCATCCTTGTAGTGCACTTCCCCCATGTACTTCTAACCTCTTAGAATCTCTAGTTTTCTTCAAGGATAGGCTCAACTGTTGTCTTCTGCATAAAGCCTTTCCCGATCCTTCCATTTGCTGTAGTTTTCTCTTCTCCCTCCAAAAATTACCTTGTATACATCACATATGTGTGTGAGAGATATAGATATCTCTCACACACACAAATGTGTATATAGTATCTACCTATATGTACATGTTGATTCTCCAGATAGTGTGTAAGCTCTTTGAGGGCAGAGACAGTCTCATTTTTGTCTTTGTCTCTCCAGACCTGACATAGAACCTGATTAAGGTAGGCACTTAATAATTTTGGTTTGGTTGATTAGGGGTTAACCCCTAAGAAAATAGAAGTGCTTGTCAGCTGGCCACCTACAAAGAATCTTCATGAACTAAGCCATTTGGTAACTACTTTCAATCATGTGCGAAGGATTAACAATCTCACTTATGGGTATGTGACTGAGAATAATCAAAGGCAGCAGGGAAGAATGGACAATTTGGCATGATCTGTCACCAATTGGAGATCACTGGCATGAGTCTTTTAAGGACTTGATCAATTGCCTCATTCAAGCACCCTCTTTGGCTTAGACAGATTCAAGCAAATGTTTTGTGTTGTATTTTGAGGTTAGCCTTAAACATGTAGGAACAATTTTCTTCCAGGAGAGCTATAGCCACCAGACACCAAATGTCTTTGCCAATAGACAATTTATTGGCAGTGAAGGCCATTATCCCACCCACAAATTGAAGTCCTTAGTTTTGAGTTGGTCTGCCATTAATAAGTTCTGAGACTGTATGTATGGAGTCAAATTTAAGTGTAGACAGAAACAATTCATTGATGCACGTCAGTCAATTTGGGTGATGCCTGCCAGGGATGGATACTGTCTCTAGCTCACTCTGATTTTAGCAAGTACAATTTCTCTTATTTAAAAAAATTTTTTATTAAATATGTCCCAATTACATGTAAATTTTAAAATTATCTTTTAAAAATTTTTGAGTTCCAAATTCTCTCTCTCCGTCTTCCTCTAACCCCCCCTTGAGAAGGCAAGCACTTTGATTGTGTTTATACGTGTGGTCATGTCAAACATATTTCCATATTAGTCATGTTGCAAAAGAAAACACAAACAAAATAAAACAATAAACATAAAGAGAACAAAAAAAGTATGCTTCAATCTATATTTGGAGTTCACCAGCTCTCTTTCTTCAAAGGTGGATAGCATTTTTAAACGTGGGGCCATTGAATTATCTTGGATCATTGTCTTGATTGGGGCAGCTAAGTCTTTCACAGTTCATCATCCTTACAATATTGCTTTTACTGTGTATAAGTTCTTCTGGTTCTGCCTACTTCACTTTGCATGAGTTCATATAAATATTCCCAGGTTTTTCTGAAACCATCCTTTTGTCATTTATTAAAGCACAATAGTATTCTATCACAATCATGTACCACAACTTGTTTAGCCATTCCTCAATTGATGGACATCCCTTCGATTTCCAATTCTTTCAGCAAGTACTACTGTCCTGAGAATGTAATTGTAGGGGCAGGTGACCTATTCATAGGCTACATGAATCTGATGCTCTGGTGATATGGTGTTATCTCCTTCCCCTCTTTTCAGCCTTCTTTCATTTACTGTCTTTCCTCATTAGATTGTAAGCTCCTTGAGGGAAGGGACTGTCTTTTTTGTATTTGTATCTCCAGCTCTCAGCACCTGGCAGGTAGTAGGTGCTTCATAAGAAGACACTCATAGAAGGGATGAAGATAATATGGAGTCTTCAGACAGCCAGACCACTGACACACTGCTGAGATTTAGGGGCAGCAGGCAGAATGTGCCATCAGTTGAACTTTCTGGTGTTGAACCAATCTTCCACGCCTCAGGTGTGCTTGGATGACTGATGATGGGAGCCACTGAATGATGAAGAACTATAAGAAGTGATGCATGCCAAGAAGGAGGGTGTGATCTACGAGGATTCAAGCTTCCTTCACCAGAGGGCACCCCACAGTCGAGAGAATGGTAGAAGTTGGTGATGTACAAAGCAGGGCTGTGCCAGACCGAAACCAATCCCACACATGGTATGAGGAAGCTGCCTGAGCTATTAGTTCTATAGCCAGGAAAGTACTAGCTGATATTTTGGATCCCAAGGTGACTCTTGGGCCAAATAGAACAGACTCTACTAGTCCAAGCTGGCAGCAGCTATCCACAAGGCATGTGCTCAAAGAGAAACTCTACTGACTTATGCAATTTATCCAGAGACTTTAGGTACTCGAAAACCCTTTGATCTTGTGTGTGTAGACCTTTTATGTCTAGCAGGAGGCTGAAATAATATTAAACAGGAAGATGCGTATAACCAAAACATTCAATGGTGTGTGGTGTGATTTTTTTTTTTGTGGTGTAATACTTCTTGGGTAAATATGTTAAAATGTTAATACTAAACTTGCCACAACTAACTGTGTATGTATTAAGTTTCTGCAGGTGTCCTATATATGCATGTGTTAGCTTAGGGCCCATAGATCATTTCACCAGGCATATGCAGTTATATCCAACCAGGAAATGGAAACCTTCTACAGTAGCCAAGTCATTGTGGGAGAAGTCCATTTTCCTTGCAAAGATGTATTCTGGAAGCCCAAGGTGGATACTTTGAGAATAAGCTAGTTGAGGACATTGTCCACATGGCCATCCTTCATAAGTACTTCAATCAGATTACTGACCATGCTAGGGTCTGAGGCCTGAACATGAGGTTTAATGAAGTCAACATGTAGTGCTTTTAGCGCATGCATAAGATGCCAACAAGAACAATACGACAGATTTTGCCTCATGCATGCCGATGTTTGGGAGCAATCCATATTTGCCCATTGATTAGTGCTTTAGAATTGCAGGAGATGGAGATGCTGTGGAAACTTAAATCTGTTCATCTCTTAGGTGAGAGATCACCTGAAGGAATCTTGCAGAAAACTCAGTTGCAGAAAACTCTGACATAGGACCAAGCAATGGTATAATGGTCAAGTTCACTGTCAAGAACTCCACCAAGGGGATAGAGTTATACTTAAAAGTCTTGTGTGCAGGGAAAACACAAGACAGCAAACTGATGAGAAGCCATCCCATACCAAGGGGCTGAAAGATTGAGCAAAGGATAATCTGTCACCTAGCCACAGATCAGGGCCTTTCAAAGACAGTTCATTACAATCACCTATTGTCCACCAAGGAGTTGGTCACATTCTTGGGGACCAGTAGGAAAAGAACCATGGAGAGTTAGCTAAATGGCCTCCAAGAAGAAGGACTCACTCCACTGGGAAGGTATATTTAAAGTATCTATTATGTGCCAGGTACTTTACAAGTATCATCTCATTTGATGCTCACAACAACACTGGGAGGTAGGAGCTATTATTATTCCCATTTTATGGCTGAAGAAACTGCTATAGGCAGAGATTAACTGACTTGCCCAGAGTCACATAGTTAGTAAAGGTCCGAGGCTGGATTTGGACTCAGGTCTTCCTGATTGCAGGCTTAGCACTCTGTCTACAACACTACCTAGCTGCCAGCTGCAGAGAGACTCTTAGAGTAGGGTAATAGCCTGGAAAATGTTGGTACAGTGTTGGTACACACCAGAGGGTAAGAGAAAACAAGAGAGGTCTTTGCACAGGTAGGGAGGGGGGGCTGAATCCAGGCTAACCTTTCCCTGGTTAACATTTCAGCTGTGGGGGCTCCTAAAAAAACGGAGGCCATTTGTAGTGCTAGGGAATCCTGACAGTCAATCTGGAACATTCAGATGTCTAAGAGGTTTAATTATATGGGGGGGGAGGGGGAAACCTGTGGCCTCAAGGCCACATGTGGCTCTCTAAGTGCTCAAGTGTGGCCCTTTGACTGAGTCCAAACTTCACAGAACAAATCCCCTTAATAAAATAATCTGTTCCGTAAAATTTGAACTCAGTCAAAAGGCTGCACCCAAGGACCTAGAAGGCCACATGTGGCCTCCAGGCTGCAGGCTCCCCACCTCTGAACTACACCAAGGAAAGAGAACTGAAAATAGGATAGATTACAAATTCTATCCAATGACCAAGTCAATTTAAAATGCTCAGGGTGTAATAGTTACAGTGAATACCCATGTAGCCAGATGACATCCACTATTAGGATTTATATAATATGTTTTATATGCAACTAAAACATAGTATTTCATATGTTGTTTTTTTTTTTTTTTTTTTAGTGAGGCAATCGGGGTTAAGTGACTTGCCCAAGGTCACACAGTTAGTATGTGTCAAGTGTTTGGTCTGAGGCCGGATTTGAACTCAGGTCTTCCCGACTTCAGGGCCGGTGCTCTATCCACTGCGCCACCTAGCTGCCCCCCATGTGTTGTATTTTTGTTGCATAATTCTTCCCGGGTATATACACCAAAATGCTAATATTATACATGCTAATTCTAAATACATATGTATCGAGGATCTTAATGTCTTATGTGTTTGGTTACTACATGTGGTCTTGTTATATGATACTACATTGAGTTCTTACAGTTATCTCTTGATTATATGCTATACATCATGCTTTTGCATATGCGGTTCATGCTTGCTGAGTATAATTCTTAGAGATAGCATGGAGTAGTGGACTGAGCATTAGATCTGGTGTTAGAAAGACCTGGGTATGAATCCTACCTCTGACACTCACTAATTGTGTAACCTTGAGCGAGTCGCCTCAGTTTTCTCATTGGTAAAATGAGGGGGTTGGCCTCAGTGACCTCTATGGTCCTTTCCAGATCTGGATCTATAATCTTATGATCCATTGTTTGAGGTACCTGTGTGTGTACTCTGTAGTTTGGATAATAACCAATGATTGTTATATATTCATTTATTAAATATATGATATATGTTTGCTGGTATTCCTGTGGACTCCATATAATTTGAAGGGATACCCAATTATTATTGAGAGGAGGATTCAGGGCTTGCTTCTATTGGGATATGGTCTCAGGACCTCAGAGATAAGCATCTGCACAAAAATTGCCAATGCTGGGAATAACGTGCCTTTGGTGCCAGCCTAGACTAGATTGGTTTGATTAGAGAACGTGGAACAAGACATAAGAGTGACAGGTGGGGATTCAAGGGGAAGGAAGAAAAAGAGATGGCAGCAGGGGCTATAACATGGTTATGTCTGCCCCCTGTTCCTTGCTGGCCTTCTCTCTGTTATAGTCAAGGAGGGCTCCCTATGTCAGTAACCTTTAGGGTATCTAATCAGTGTCTCCTTTCAATTCTGGTGTTTCAGGGATAGAGTCAGCCCTTCCTTTCCATCCATTTAGAGTTACAGTCACATTTTCTGGGCATTTGAACTGATAATCTTGCTTCCCCAGTCACCCACGTTGCTGAAGCCAAGAGAATTATTACAAGTTCCTACAGTGTCTTCCATTTGTGGCAATCTATTGTGAGTTAAATGTTCTGTGTCCTGCTCCTGCTCAGTCATGTGACATGAGAAATAAGATAAGACATTGGACTTCTTGGTTGGCTTTCCTTCAATTTGGGTGAAGGAAGAAAGAGGAAATAAATTCCAATCTGAAAGGTAGCCTTGGGAGGGGGTAGGGAGGGCAAAGGGGGCTGGACCTGAGAAGTGATTAGAATGCTGCATTCAATGATATGTCTAATACTTTATTTTGCCCTGCTTTTACTGATCTAAATAAACTTTAACTATGAACTAGAGGTCTGAGTGAATGTTAACAGCCTGGGATCTACCTGAGAGGAGTTGCTGGCAGACAGGTGTGAGCTAAGCCAATGGTTGACAGAGAGCGTTAGAGATAGAGTCTGTGATGAAACAGGGTGACTCACAAAGTACATCAATCCTGGGTTAGCATTTTGGGGCTCCACATGTCCACGGGCACCGGGCTTAGATTTGTAGAGCTGAATTATTATATTTGAGTGATAGCGGGGCATTTGTCACAAAAAGGATACAATTAGAGCTGTCATTAGAGATCCGACACAATGGTCTTTGAGCTATGGTAGGAGGAAAAAGGGGGTTACAGAGAGGCTTCTCTTTAGCCTAGGCACACCCACTTGTAGCTTTCTGTTCACTTTTCATAATTGGTGTGAAAGATGACTGCAATCTCATCATCTCCTCCACCAGGGCAACATGCCATCTCCCACACTGGGCCCAGGCACTGGCATCTCCAAATCTGGGACAATGGCCCAAAGCCACACCCATACAAGGGCAGCCCAGGACAGCTCACCTACTAAGACAGCAATGAAACAGGTAAGGGGGACCCAAGCCCTTCTTTTACAGTTCCCTTTGGTGTATTGTTTTCTCCCGTTAGAATATAAACTCTTTGAGGTCAGGAACTGTCTTTTTGCTTGTATTTGTATCTCAGTGCTTAGCACAGTACCTGGCATATAGTAAGTGCTTAATAAATGCTTATTTCCTTCCTTCTTTCTTTCCTTCCTCCCTCTTTCCCTTCCTTCCTTCCTTCCTCCTTCCCTCTCTCCTTCCTTCCCTTTCTTTCTTCCTTTTTCCTTCCTTCCTTTTTTCCCCCTCCCTCTCTTCTTCCCTCTCTTCCTTCCTTCCTCTCTTCCTTCTTTCTTCCCTTCCTTCCATTCTTCTTTCCCTCTCTTCCCATCTTCCTTCCATAGGTTTTTATAAGGGTGGCTAGAATCTCAGTCAGGTTTGTCTGAATTGTTTTCCACCCCCGATGTCACAGGAAGGTAGATGCTAAAAAGTGGCCATGGAATTTTCCCCTTTCCCCTCCCCTTTCCCCTTTCTCTCCCTGTCCTAACTGTAAATCATGGGGCATGGAAGTTTCTAACAAAGGGTGTTAGGCCAAAAAAAAGGGGCCACATCCTAAACAGAAGCAGCCAGAAACAACTGGTATCCATGAACTAAAGAATTTAAGAAAAGTCTCCAGTGCATTGGGCTAAAACTCTATGGGAGTTTATAGAAAGCAACTGACAGTAATTGTATAGGATGATAGATACGGTGAGGATGGGTTTCAGTTTGCATTAGTGTTCCCTTGGCCTTCTTGGAAGTGGTGAGGATGAGCTGTGAATGCATAGTATAGTGTATTAGAAAGAATCAGGATGAACCAAGATTCAGCTATCACTTCCTACGCACAATGAACCAGATCCTTTGGTTTTCTTTCCCTGAAATCTAGATGGTACAGGAATTACCTACCCCGTAGTGTTGTTATGATATTCAAATGATTTCTTTTTTTGAGGAGGAGGAGGGGATAAGCCTTAAAGGCTATCTAAATGTCAGCTTCTATTCTTAGCCAGGGACTTTGAGATCTTCCAAGAAAGGTGGAGGAAGTCACACAAGTTATAACCCATTAACACTTTGTATCCCACAGTACAGGGATAAACATAAACTTGGGGGTTTGACTTAACCACATGTGAAGTATGAGTCAGCAGGGTAAAGCAGCTGCCAGAAGAACTCTTGTGATCTTAGACTACTTTCATAGAAGTGCAGTCCTTTTTAGGCAGGTGGCAATCCCACTGTATTCTACCTTGGTTAGACCAGAATTATGAAATCTTAGTTGCAAAGAACCTCATTGTTGCTGTTCAGTCATTTTAGTTGTGTCAGACTCTTCATGATGCCTTGTGGAGTTTTCTTGGCAATGGTGCTGGAGTGGTTTGCTGTTTCCTTCTCCAGTTTATTTTATAGATGAGGAAACTGAGGCAAATAGAGTGAAGTGACTTGCCCAGGGTCACACAGCTAGGAAGTGTCTGAAGTCAGATTTGAACTCAGAAAGAGTCGTCCTGACTCTAGGCCTGGCACTCTGTCCATTCCAACACCTAATTGCCACTGGAAAGGATCTCAGAGACCACGTAAAACAACTTAGGTCAGTATTACTATCACATTGGAGGCAGAATCTGAACCCAAATTCTTTGACTTCAGAACTAGTGATCTCTCCATGAAACATGTTGCTTCCCCTGAAAACTGTCTTCATATATTGAAACAACTAACAAGAAGAAGTAGATTTACTCTTTTGGGCACTAGAAGAGAGATTCAAACCAACAGTTAGAATACCCTTTACAATGTTTCTGATGGATGGTCAGTCATTCAGCCTATGACCACCTCCAGTGAGAGGGCACCAGATACCTCCTAAAGAAGGCCATTCTTTCCATTTGAGATAGCCCTAGTGGCTAGGAAGTCATATGGCAATGGATTTGGAGTCTGAGAACCTGGATTTAATTTTTTTTCCTCTGTCTGTATAACCTTGGGCAAATCACAAACTCTGTGACTCAGTTTCTTCATCTAGAAAATGAGAGATGGCCTCTGGGATGCCTTCTGGTTTTAAATCTATCATCCTATGAAATAACAAAGAATTCAAATCAAGTGGCAAATGTTCTCACTAATCCTTCCTTCCCTCCCTCCCCTCCATATCTCCACCTACCTTCCAATCCCAGGGCAAGCCTGTTCATCTCCATGGAAGCCTATACTTCCTTACTGGCATCACTTTGAAATTTAGGGAACACACAAGATATTCTGGCTTGTCATCCATCAGGCAAAGACAAGTTGCTTAAGATCTGACAGTGAGATCTCAATGTTTGAAAAGTGTGAAATATCAACCTTGGAACTGGGAAACACTGATACTTGTAAGACTTCCTGGAATAAGAATTGCATGTAAGGAGAAATCTGCAACAGTTGCTTTCTGGTCCAGAAGGCATGGCTGACATGTTTAAGGGGAAACCTCTGGTTAAGAGCAGCAGGAATTAGGTACAACTAACAGAAGCCTCTTGGCTCGTTGTTCACCTTCCTCCTTTCTTGCTCTCTCTTCAGCTTTTCTTTGGCTCTCTCTTCCATCTCTATCACTCAGACCTTCCTGTCTGTGATCTGTGTCTCTGACCTTCCTATCTCTGAGACTTCTGATCTCTGTCCTTTCTACCCAGACTCTAATAAGGCAGGCTAGAAATCTAACCAGTCTTCTCTGAGGCAGGGAGCATGATCAATTCAGTTAAAGTTAACACACATTTATGGAAGAATGAATGAGTGAAAAAAGTATTTATTAAGTGCTTACTATATTCCAAGCACTGCATTAAATGGCTGGGAATACAAGAAGAAAGAGCAAGACAGTCTTCAAGAATTTTGAAATCTAAAATGGGATTGCTGCCCATAGAAGGGAGTGGTGGTCATGAATAGATGTTTGAGTATGGAAGTCATAGGAATGTCTAATGGATTCATAGGACAGTTGGTGAATATGTCCTTTCCAGGAAATACTGTGTTAGGTGTTTGGTTTCAAAGATGAAGAACAAAATCATCTTTTCCCTCAAAGATATTACATTTTATTGAGGTGTGGAAAATGTGTACAAATAAATACAGACTGTCCATAAAGTAATACAGAGCAATTTCATGAGATTAAAGAAAGGCCTTTTGTAGGAGGAGCCATCTGAACTATACTTTGAAGCCTGATTCACCAAAAGTGATCCTTTGAACCCCTGGGCTCCCCCAGACCCAGACCCTTTCAAGGGTTTATAAGGTCAAAACTACTTTCAAAATAATACTGATGAGTGAGATTGGTGAAGACCCCTCATAAAATCTAAACTTAAATGAGTAAAATAAGGTAAAGACCCCTAATAATAATATATGTGTATCCAGGTCAGGAAGCTTGTAAATAGCCCAGATAAATATATTCAAAAGATAAGTATAACTACAAATTGCTCTAGGATCTGAAATGAACAAAACAGGATGTACTAAGAGGATACTTGAAGGAGGGAAAGGCAGGTGAAAACTATGTAACGATTCTGTAATTCCACTGCTGTTGCTGGGGTAGTTTTGATGTGTTTAGGTTGTGCCCTCTGAAGCCCAGCCAATGGAATAAGAGGTAGGGGGCTAGGGAGGGGTTGTGGTTAGAATCTATAAAAATGCTTGCTTGGCTGACACCACCCGCGGTCTTACATTGAACTGCCTTTCGGTGCTAGTCGGCCTTTCTCAAGATCCAAGTAAAATCCTTTCTACTTTCTACCTGGAGAAGCCTCTGAATTAATTGGGGTAAGGGTCATCGCTGTCCGACACACTAAGATGTTATTTACCTATTAAAATACTACATTTCCAACTACATATCTGTATGAAGCCAGATTTTCTTCACATAATTCAGCCAAAAATCTGTATCGCAGCAGACTTAATACAGAAACTGATATGAGAACTAAGCCAGACATTAATTTATAAAAATATGTAAAACGATGCCAATCTTCTACTGATTTATTTTTGTTTTGGAAAATATAGGTATTTTCATTAAAAAGGTTATTTATGTTAATGTCAAAGGGGTTTATTGTTATTATTTTATTTTATTTTAAAATCAATTACTAAATATTTAAAATTTTATATTCATTTAAAATTTTAATATGGCAAATATCAATATAGTTCACATAAACAAAAGCTCTTAGTGGTGCTCAATAATTTTAAAAAATGTAAAGGAGACCTCAGTAATTTGTAAGCACATGAAAGGAAGGGAATAAGCATTTTTATAGTGCCTACTATATGCCAAGTGCTTTACAAATATCTCGTTTGATCCTCACAACAACCTTGCAAGGTAGGTAATATTATTATCCCCATTTTACAGGAAACTGAGGCAAACAGAGGTTAAGTGAGTTGCCCAGGGTCACACAGCTAGTAAATGTCTGAAGCTGGATTCGACCTGGGGTCTTCTCGACTCTAGGCCCACCCACTCTATGCATTGCACCACCTAGGGATCACAAGGCCATGAAGTCTGAGGATGACTGTTTTGAAGAAAGCTAGGGATTTGATGAAGGAGAGGTTAACAAGATAATGCACTCTGAGTTTTTCACAGGCTTGTGGAGAATACAGTGCCTCAAGGGAATGTCTTTTCCCCTTCTCCCCTCTGCCCCTTACTGGAAGAGTGATTAGGGATATTTAACCTGCTGAAGAGAAGATTGAGGGAAGACTATGGGGTCTTAGAACTAGACCTGGAATGGACCCGATGCTATTTAATCCAAGCCTCTCACTTTACAGATAAAGAAACTGAGGTCCAGGAAGTAACTTGCCCTTGATAATATGGGTAATAAGTCAAGAGCAGAATCCAAACCCAGATCTATTGAGTCCAAAGCTAGTATTATCTCTGTCACACCATACTGCTTCACATAATAATTCCCTTTAAATACTAAAACAATTATCGTGAGGAATTAGATTTGGTCTTTGGGTCCTAGAGAGGAGATTCAAATCAATGGTTAGCAGATAACATTGTCAATCAAGTGTTTCAGCAGAGTGGCACATTTTAGGTCTTGAAGGAAAATTCTGTAATAATGAAAGCCACTTGAAAATGGAATGTGTTATTTCATAAGCACACGTGTAACATGAATTCCTTATGAGAAAGAATCCAGATCACACCCTGACTGGGATATTTTGGAGACAATGCTTGCTTTGGGTAGGGTTGGGACAAGGTGACTTCTGAGGCCCCCTTGGGTTCAAATGATTTTATTAATTTTTTTAGATAAACTTAAAACTTAGGTCATGGAGTACCCAGCCTTTAAAGTATGCTTGGATTTTCCCATCATGATGAGCTGTACACAGCATACACACATATGTGTATGCCTGGTTCCAAGCCAACACAGGGAGACTTGGTGAGGCTTCTTTTGTCATTGTTCACTTATGTCTGACTCTCTGTGACCCCATTTGGAATTTTCCTGGCAAAGATACTGGAATGGTTTGCCATTTCCTTCTACAGCTCATTTTGCAGATAACGAAACTCAGGCAAACAGGGTTTAAGCGACTTACCCAAGGTCACACAGCTAGTAAGTGTCTGAGGCTGGATTTGAACTCCTGATTCTAGGCCTGGCATTCCATCCACTGTGCCACCTACCCGCCCCAGCCTACTTTAGGCCATGAGTAACTGAAAGGCTTGTGCCCTATGATGAGGATGACCCTCATAATGAGTTTCAGAGCTTGAAAAACTGATGATTTGGGAGGGGGATTTTTATCCATATAAAAATTCAAGTAGATGATCTCTCATTCTTTTCCCTGGTGGTCTTTAAGTGAGGAGGACTTCAATAAGTCACTGAGTGGGAGAGAGGAGCTAGCTGCATCCTCCTCATTGGTCGCCATGTGTGTCTGAGCATACGTTGTCTCTGTTTCTTTTGTATTTCTTCTTTCCTGATGTTAGGTGAATTAATATCCTGAGATGGGAGTGCCCAGTTGACTGGTTGGGAGAGACATCAAAACCACCAGAAGTCCAACCAGCAACCAAAGTCAGTGGCAAGCGTCTGCTGGAGCATAAGTGGCTGGTGACAGAGGAACCACCTGCAAGACAGAGGTGGAAAGACAGTTTCCCCCAAAATTATTTCAGCTTCAGAGACGGTGATTCCTGCTGGTGGAGAGAATGCTAGCTATAGGCTTAAGAAAGCCAATAATCCTCAGAGCCCAACAGAGAGCAGTACCTAAGAGGAACCTCATGAGGATTCTATAGAGATAAGGACTTCTAGGGCCAGGAATTGGGAGCTGCCTCAACCAGGGATATGCTAAAATCAGCTTGAATAGGCTCACAAGAGCCAATTGTTAAAATTTCATTGTGAAAAGGACAGCTAGGTGGTGCAGTGGATAAAGCACTGGCCCTGGAGTCAGGAGGACTTGAGTTCAAATGTGACCTCAAATACTTGATAACTAGCTATGGGCAGGTAGGTGACCCTGGGCAAGTCATTTAACCCCATTGCCTAGCCACCCCCCATTTCATTATGAGCATTT
The DNA here is from genome assembly GCF_900497805.2 of Vombatus ursinus. Lineage (NCBI taxonomy): Eukaryota > Metazoa > Chordata > Mammalia > Diprotodontia > Vombatidae > Vombatus > Vombatus ursinus. The sequence goes on along the minus strand of NW_020951391.1, from coordinate 1,904,542 downwards.
CCACCTTGGAAATCAGCAAGTGATGCCAATCAAGGGCTTGACGTATAATTTTGTTAATTGTCTAAACTTAAGAAAGTGATAGAGAAAATGTTAATAAGTCAGAATAAACTTAAAAAGTGTGACATGCATACATTTTTTTCCTTGGAGAGCTGGTTATTAAATGTTTACTCCTGGCACATGGCCGCCAGGGACACGTGTTTCTGTGTGTCCCTGACTAATTCTATACTTTAAACTTGGAGCCCACTCTTCTCAGGGACCTTGTATGTGCAAGGGGACAATGGACCTCAGCCTGAGGAGTGGAGGGATTAGGATTTGTAACTATTATTCTTGCTATTCCTTCTTGGTTTAGCATTATACATTCTTGCTATACCTTCTTAGTATATTTTACAGATGAAGAAATGGAGGTTGTGACTTGCCCAGAGTCACACAGCTAGTCAGTGTCCGAAACTGGATTTGAACTCAGGTCTTCCTGACTCCAGGTCTAGTGGCCTATACATTGTGCCACCTACCTCATCCTTTTTTTTCAGTTCTCATTACTATTGATGGAGTGCTTTTATAACCTGGTGACTTATTTTATACACCGTTGTCTGGGAGAGGGCTTAAAGTTCTCTTGGCCTCCTCTGCCCCCTGAGAAGTGTGTATGGTTTCCTGATAGCTCTTTGCTACTCATGATTTTTCCCCCACCTACATCTTGGCTTCTTAAATGTTCCAGATGGTTGAGTGCCAATCTGCAGCTCAGGGGAGAGACAAGGACTGGAAGCTGTCTTTATAAAGATGATAATTAAATGTATATATATTGATGAGGTCACCAAGTAAGAAAGTGTAGAGAGAAAAGAGGAGAGAGCCTAGGATAGAGCACAGGGGACACCCACATTTAGGGCTCCTGATGTGGGTGATGAACCAGCAAAGAAGATGGAGAAGAAGCAGTCAGTAAAGTGGGAGGAGACCCAGGAGAGATCAACACCACAACTCAGAGAAGAGACTATTTAGGAGAAGAGGGTGGTCAGTGTCAAGTGCCGAAGTGGTAAAGAAGGATGAGGACTGAGGAAAGGTCATTAGATCTGACCTTCCTTCCTGACATTGAACCAGCGCACCAAGGATTCCTACCAGACCCAGCACTGCTGGTGCGCTCAGGATCCAGCACAATCATGGACTCAACTATCATTTCAACCCCTTCAAAGTCAACTTATTGGAAAGTTTCCCACACCCACTCTGAACAGATCTCTAAATTGGAATTAAACATCAGTAGGAAAAATAGGATCTACTTTTCAAAAATTCAGAGTATGCTCTCTGTTATCTGGTGAGCTTAGAGAATGGAGTTATAAAACACTGTGACCAACTGAAAGTCAACATATGCATGGCTTAGCCATTTCCCGGGTAATGATACCACTTAGAGAAGCAATTGGCCCTCATGGATAGAGCACTGACTTTAGAATCAGGAAGACCTGGGTTCAAGTTCAGCCTCTAATCCATACTGACTCGGACCCCAGGCGAGTCGTTTAATTTTTCAGTGCTCCAAAGAGCAGTGAAGAATAAAGAGAAGTTCCACACTACCAATGAAATCATGGGTCCAGTTCAAAAACATAAAACAGATGTACTTAATATGAAAATTAAGCCTACATAGAATGTAATATTTAATTAATGATTCAGAAGGCATTTTAGAACCCTTCCAAGTCTCAAGATTGTAATAAATAATAATAATAATAATAACTAGCATTTATATAGTACTTTAAGATATGTGAAGTCTATGTGTGTATATGTGTATATGTTATATATACATACATGTGTATATACATATGCATACATGTGCACACACACACACATACACACACGTATATAAACTGATCTGATCCTCATTAACGACCCAGGGAAAGGGTAGGGGCTATTATCATCCTCATTTTACACACAAAGAAATTGCAGCGGAGAAAAGTTAAGTGACTTACCCAGGGTCAAATAGCTAGTTAGTGTCTGAGGCAAGATTTGAACTCAGGTTTTTTGAGTCCAAGTCTAACACTCTATACGCTACATCATCTAGTCCCATTTAATAGAGTACTCATTGACAAAATGACAGCCAACAGTGTTAACAGCCCTTTACAGACAACTTTGCTGTATACAATAAATCTCTTCTTTAAAACGAAACATACTTATATGTTGAATTAATTCTATTTTATCTTTTCCCTTCATTATATTTGCCTTTCTGGTTACTTGTCCAGTTGAAGTTAAAATAAGGTTGCATTTCTTGAGCGATGCATTTCTCCATCCTTCCCCATTGCACACTTGGGTTGGGATAAAGAGGATATCTCACAGGACATCTATCCATGGATTGATGTTTCCTTAAATGTAAAATATTGGTAATAATAGCACCTACCTTATGTAGTTGTTGTGAGGATAAAATGGGATATTTGTAAAGTGCTTGGCACATAGTAGGTACTTAAAAATGCTTGTTCCCTCCCTTCACATCCCCCCACCTTTAATTGAGAACTGTCTAGAAATAGGATCTATATCTCGAAGGCCTTTATTTGTCTCCTCAGTTATAACTGCCTCACAAGAACAGTTATGGGAATGACAGCATTATCCATAGTGCCCTGATTTTGCCTCAACCTTTGTGTGTGTTTGTGTGTATGTGTGTGTGTGTGTGTGTGTGTGTGTGTTACTCAATTGTGGAGACTATTAAAAGACAAAACAAAAGAAAACAAAGTCCCCCATGGCTGAAAATAACTCCTTGGTTTCCAAATATGGAAACATTTCATTGAATTCTCTTTCACTAACACGTTAACTTATGTGTCAATGTATGTGGCTAGTTACAGAACAAAAAGGGAACTTCCATTAGCCACTATTTCCTTTGAATGTTATTGAGTCAGCAGGCAACTTGCTCATGAAGGGGTGACGTTTCCAATTGCTCAACTGGACTCTATCTCCTGCCACCCTACTGTGCCTCTGAATCCTCTTCCACCCAGTGGTATGGAGGCAATGAGGACTGGTCAACTGAACCTGTGCTCCCTTCCCTGCCCCTGGTGTTCCCTAGGTCATTGCAGGGCATTGTGCTTATCTAGGGATGGTTCCTGCCCTGCCCTCAATCAAGCATCCGCTTTGAGTTGACTTTCCATGAATGGAGACGGGTGTCTACAAATGAGTCATCTGCACTCTTTCTCCTGATACCCCTTGTGACCATTTATGAGGTGATTGGCTAGGGATGAAGATGTAGTTTGTAGTCATGGGAAAGATTTTATTTTTCCTCCCTCCGAAGATAATTGACTCAGACCAAGAGCTGATCCCATGACTTTGGATTCATTGACCCCAGGATAATAGGAAAAGTGCACGGAGGGGGACAAGCTGGAGTGGTCACTGAGATGGGGAAGGAACTGGAAACAATATCGTACATGGATCATTTGAAGGGAATGTTTATCCTGGACAAGAAATGACTTAATGAAAACACAGCATAGAATATGTAGGGGAGTGAGCAATGGATTTGGAGACAAAAGATTTGGATTCAAATAGCCACTTGTTACCGATGTGGTCTCACTGCTTTGAGACTCAGTTTCCTTAGATGTAAAATAAAAGAGTTGAACCAGGTGATCTCTAAGATTCTTAGCTAGGATTTGCTAGGATGAGATGGTGGGGGTAGGGAAAGAAAGGGAGGGAAGGGGGTGGGGCTAGTGACCTCTGACAATCCTTGTCCTTTACTTGTCCTCAAATATTGCCCTGATTTTATTGTGATGAGGTTGCTTGTTTCCTCATTGGGGCAACTTGGTTCCCCAGAACTTGACTCAGATTCCTGAGGAACAAATCTATTTTTGTCTCTAATCTAATGGGTCCTCCCTAGCAAGGGGAAGGAAGTAAAAGGGTACCTGGAGCACAAATATGATTCAGATAAGGAATGGGAACACAGAAAAGGGAATGTTAAGCCATAAAACATCAGAGTATTCAACCCTCACTGGCACATTAGCAAGTAGATTCTAATCAAGTGACTGCTGCCTATCAACTATTTTACATCTCACCCCCACTGAGTACTAGTAGGGCTCAAGTCCAGGGTAGAAGACAAGTCTCAGTGAATCCTTAGTCTGGACACCCAGCCTAGGCCTTTCTATCCTAAGAGGCCCATAGTTTCCTTAGTTCCATCTTGTTTTCATTCCCTAAGCATGCAGAATTGCCTTTGAACTCCCCAGGCCAGTGGAGGAAGCCCCAGATCCCCTACCCACCCATTCAGCCACTTTCTACTCCATAGCCTTGACTGAGTTTTTCTAAATCTCTGAGCAGCATGTCTTTCCAGCTGCCTAGTTTTCTTCTAATTCCTTGGCTTTCTTATTACCTTCTTCTTTTCACTGGATGCCCAATTTATTCTGTGGTCTAATATTACCTAAAATCTCCACGCCCTTCTCTATTCTCCTCTCCTCCTCCTCCTCCTTCTTTCTTCTGTCTTCTCTCTCTCTCTTCTCCCCTCCAATAATATTGTTTTTGTTCAGTTGTTCAGTCATGTCTGACTTTTTGTGACTCTGTAAACCAACTATCCATGAGATTTTCTTGGCAAAGTTACTGGAGTAGTTTGCCATTTCCTTCTCTGATTTTATGCTGGCAGAAGTTCAGTGACTTGTCCAGGATCACATAGCTAGTAACTGTCTGAGGTCAGATTTGAACTCTGGCCTTTCTGGCTCCAGGCCCAGTGTTCCGCTCCCCCTTCCCCCCAGTAACATTAGCTCTCAACATTTAGCTATAAACTTTTGTCATATATAATTATTTGGTTTGGAGAGAAGACAAAAATCATGATTACCCATACTAAGGAACACACAGTGAGAGACAATTCACTACTTGGAGTTTTTTTTTTTTTATAAGAATTTAGTTTTGTTTTATTCCTTTTAAAAATATATTCTGGGGGGCAGCTAGGTGGCACAGTGGATAGAGCACTGGTCCTGAAGTCAGGAAGACTCTGAGTTCAAATCCAGCCTCCGACTAAACACTTCACACTTACTAGCTGTTTAACCCTGGGCAAGTCACTTAACCCCAATTACCTAAAAAAAATATATATATATATATATATATGTATATGTATATGTATATATATTCTGAATTTAACTATTAAATAAAATTAACATTTTCATATACAAAGTAGAACTGAAAAAGAAGATTGTACATGAAAAATATGAATCTATATTACATAGACTTGCTTTTCCTTTTTGTTATATAACATATTGAACATATAACTTTCAAAGTTGTCCTGCTTTACTGTGCATCCCTCTGGCCTTCTATAAAATGTCATTTTCATAATAACTCTGGAAAGAGGGAAAATACTATATTGTTAACATAAAGTAGGGTGAGCTCAAAGCCTGAAAAGGTGTTGCTAAAGGATATACATATGAAAGTCTAGAAATATAGTTAGTTAAGAGATAAACAATAACCTTGAGCCCTAGGTTTAACTTTTGTGCTTGGCTTTGATTCTTTTGCTTAGCAAAACAAAGCATGTTGAATCTCCCAAAATAATTTAAAGAATACAGCAATGTAGGGTTTTTGTGAGCAGTTAGGTGGCTCAATGGATGGAGTGCCAGGTCTGAAATCTTCCTGAGTACAAATCTGGCCTCAAATACCTACTAGCTGTGTGATGACCCTGGGCAAGTCTCTTAAACTCATCTGTAAAATGAGCAGGAGAAGGAAATGGCAAAACACTCCAGTATCTTTGGCAAGAAAACTCCAACGGGGTCACCAAGAGTTGGACGTGACTGAACAACAATAACAACAACAGAAGAGTTTTGTTGGTGGACACTGCTGAGCCTATAGTTTTTGAAGGACAGATGGGTTTCTATGCATGTAACACATACGTTCCCTACATAAGTCCCTTCTTTCCACTGAAGGAATGTGTATTTGTGGGAGAGTATGCCCCAGATTTTATTGCTTTTCTTCTCATACTATTTCACAAAATGCCTTTGTTTTGAACTAATTTGTGTTCTCTAACTAACTACAAAAGGTAGACGAGTCAGTTGGAGCTCATAAGTCATAGTTTTAAGTGGTTGCAAACGACCCACAGAGCATCTAGAACCTGAGATAGCCTTCTCTGGGGGACTCCTTCCATAAGTTAGTGGTTTTTCCAAGTGTACGTTAAGAGAAGATTTTTGTCGTTATGGTTTTAAATAGAAAATTGGCTAACTGTATCTTCCCGAAATAAGGGCTACCACTTTTCACTTTGAAGTTGTATAGGCTCTGTACAGTTTCATAAAAGAGTATTTTGATATTCTGGAAAGTGTTGACTGAATTTTGAAAACTAAGTTATGCTAAAATTCTTCACTTTGATACAAAGGGCCATAGACATTCAAAACTGGAAGCGATCTGAGTAAATATCTAGTCCAAATTCTTTTTATAAATGAAGAAACTGAGGCTCAGAGGCAGGGGGCTGATATTGGTTCATGATGATGATGTTGGCCAGAGGTGGCTAACATTGGTTCATGAGAGTTGATTGTTAAATTTTCAGTGTGAAAATATATGCCTCAGAAGTCAGCAGACACTACAGATCAGGGCTTAGTTTATTGTTCTGTTGGTTGTCTATAGACTTATGGAAGTGATGAATATATTAATAACGCAGATTAATCTGAAGTGTTTCTTATGTGTATTTCCCCCTCCCCAGAAAGTTGTTGATAAACATTTACTAGCTCACCCCTGCACAGAGAGGTCGCTACTTGGCAAGTGACAGGAACCCAGGTCCCTTGATTCATAGAGGCCCAGATAGCACACTTATAGAAGACATGGCACTGGGAGGGGCACCCTGATACATTGGGTGAAAAGGTCAGGGACCAAGGAGGTGTCGATAGGCTAGAAGGACGGGCTAAATCTAATAAGAGGAAGTGTGATGAAGTAAACAAATGGAAAATCCCACACGACTTAAGAAAAAAAAATTAACTTCCTAAGTACAGGGTGGAGAAGGTGTGACTAGACAGTAGTTCATCTGAAAAGTTCTGGAGGTTTTGTTCAACAGTGAGTCAATAGAGTACAATGAGGCAGCCAAAAAGTTAATGTAATCTTTACTTTGCAGTAAGACTTATGGGATTGGTAAAATTGTTATAAAATGGTATTTTGTTACTCAGGAAAAAGTCAGCTGAGTTTAAAAATTAATTTGTGCCAGAAATCTTCTTGGACTCACACATCAGAAGAGCCAGAAGAGAATTTGGTGATCATCTAATTCAACTTTTTCTGTTGAGAAATGTAGCCTGAGCCCCAGAAAGACTGCAACTGCCCAGAGTCACAAAAGTTCAGCTCACCCAATCTACCATAGAGGAATGGAGGCAGGGGCAAGGGTTGGTTAAATGTTTGATTATTCACTCTCCAGGGGGAAAAAAAGAATGCTAGACACACTTATAACTTTAACTTGCATTATTAACATTTTTTGTCACTTTCTTACATCTAGCCAAACAACAGAATGATAAATCCAGCCTTGATTTATAGTTAATCAATTTCCAAGGTGCAAATGCCCACACTACCAATATAACAATTGGCCTTTGAGAGCAGTCAGGATAGCTCCAGCACACCCTTGGATGGAGGGCACAAATTCAGAGAGGTAGAGTCCAGAATTCGGAGAAGGTGTGTGTGTGTGTGTGTGTGTGTGTGTGTGTGTGTGTGTGTGTGTGACAGTCCTCTTGTGTGCTGCCCCAGTTCAGAACCCAAATCGAATGTATCAGGTTCAGTCCTGGGTACCAGTTTATTTTTTATTAAATATCTCATCAAAAATTTAATATTGAACATCATTACAACCATCCAAACTTGCTTAGTAACTATTTACATTTGAATTAATTAATTTAAATGATTAAATTAATTAATATCAAGGCTTAAAGTATCAAACCAATTTCTAATTGCCCAACAGGATTCTTGGTCAATTCATTCTCATTCACTTTCCCTCTCTCTATGTCAGTACATATTGCTTTTGGATTTATTTTCCTTTCACTTTTGCATTATTTCATAAAGGTCTTCCCATATTTTGTGTACTCCTCTTGCTTGTCAGTCTTTCTGGCATTCTAGTATTCTGTTACATTAGCGCACTCCAATGTATTTTATTGTTGTTTAGTTATGTTCGACTCTCTGTGACCCCATTTAGGGTTTTCTTGGCCAAGATACTGGATTGGTTTGCTATTGCCTTTCTCCAGCTCATTTGATGGGTGATGAGGAAATGGAGGAAAATGGGGTTAAGTGACTTCTTCAGGGTCATAGAGCTAGTAAGTGTTTGAGGCCAGATTTGAACTCAGGAAGATGAGTCTTCCTGATTCCAGGTCCAGCGCTCTATCCACTGCACCACCCAGCTGTGCCAGAATGTATTTAAAATCATTTCAAAGGTAACTCTCAGAGAACCATGATGGAGGAACTCCTCTGTGTTTGTAACACTTGTCCCCAGAGGAGGAAGGAACAGGACGTGAAAAGGGCTTATAAAATGTATATAAAATGGTAAAATGGGGCTACCTCCCGTTCCCCTAGCATTCTTGTACTGGAAGCCGTAATTACCCAGAGAGAAAGCCCAAAGCAGAAGGTGGAGGGGCAGTTCCCCCATTCAAGGCCTCACAAAAGCGAGTTAGGAAGAGAAGAGAAGGTTCTCTCTTGTTTCCCTGTTCTGGCCGATAGCCCATGAAATCCAGAGTTGTAATTAAAAGATTGTATCTTTTAGGCTTTGCAGTAAAGGACAAGAGACCACAGTCTTGTCCTTTACATGTATGACTGCCATGCCTACTCTCTGTAACGAATCCCACAGGCTAGCCGATTTGTTCTTAGGAAAACATTCATTTTTTAAATTTATCCATTTGGCAAGCACGTACTAAGCACTTATTGTGTACAGAGCACCATGCTAGGGACTGGGAGAGACAAAGTTGAGATAACCTATATTCCCTGATCTCATAACTAGTAATTTAGCAGGGGAGAAGGTAAAAACAGATCAATATGTTAACTTCATCAGTAAAGTACAAAACAAAATATGATTTGAGTCTGAGAGGGAAAATCCTTACTGACAGGAAGGGCTTACAGATTGCTTCCTGGAAGAGGTGACTTTTGAGTTGGACTTCAAAAGATGGGTAGAAAGTCGACAGTTAAAGAGAGGAAGAGAAGACATCCTCAGGTATAAGGAACAGCTTAAGCAAAGGCTTGGAGGTGGGAAACTTTGAGGGAGTATTCAGGGAGTTGAAGAGTTTAGTTTTGATGGATTATAGAATCCACGGAGAAATTTAAGAGATAAGGCTGGAAGGTTGGCACCAGAATGTGGAAGACTTTGAATGCCAGGCAGAGTTTTCAATTCAATCAGTATTTGATAGGGTACTACTGAATTTATTTTTTCAGTAGAGTACCTTGACCCTAGGCAAGTCACTTAATCCTGTTTGCCTCAGTTTCCTCATCTGTCAAATGATCTGGAGAAGAAAATGGCAAACTACTCCAGGATCTTTGCCAAGAAAGTCCCAAATGAGATCTTAAAGGGTTGGACGTGACTGAAATGACTGAACAAGAAGTACAACCACCTTTGACCATACTTAGGCACAAGTAAGATCAGTCTGGCAGAGTTATGAAGGAGAGTTTGGAGCAGGGAGTGGCAGAAAGTTGGATAGTTGTTGCAATCATGTGAGCAGGTAGTCATGAGGGTGACCCCAAGGGTGTCAGGGTCACCCTCATAATCCTGGTAAGGGTGGGGGCATTAGGAACAAAGAAGAAGTGATGATGTGGGAGATATTGTAGCCAGGTCATTCTAAGGAGGAAGAAAAATGGCTAGAGTTTTTTCTCATAGATTCTGAAAATCCAAATCCCTTGGGCAAGACTCAGAACTGTCTGTTCATTCAGATGTGCTCATCTCTTCATCTCAGTTTACCTTCATCTCAACTTTTCAGTATTGCTACTATATCCTTCTTCTTTTCCTTTTTCATCTGCAATTTCACTGGAGCCTTAGTTTACTTCTTAAGATTCCCTGCTCTGACACCTCATCATGGCCCTGAGAATCAGCTGATCCTGGTTTTCAAAGACTGCACTGCCAGAGGAGCACACACTCCAACAGGTCTTACCATGCTGGAAAGACCTCAGGTAAAGTTCAGTGACAAACCATGGTATGAATCCATTGCCAAGCTATGGTCTAGTAGAGACAGGCTTGTCATCCAAATATTAGATTGTAAGCTCCTCAAGGACAGGATCTATCTTTTGCCTCTTTTTGTATTCCCAGTGCTTAGCATACTGCCCAGCACAAAGTAGATGCTTAATAAAGGTTTATCAATTAACTGATATTGACTTTCTCCAGTTCTAGAACCATAATCCAATCAATACTGCCATTGCTTCTAGAAAGACTGTGTCATTCTACTCCCTTGTACCTCTATACACTATCCCTATAACCCTCTTAAACCCAAATATTGCTCCCTGGCTTCTACTCTTGTCTCTATGCTATATTTTTATTAGAGTATAAGCTTCTTGAGTTCAGGAATTGTCTTCACCTTTATATTTGCATCCCCAGCACTTAGCACAATGCTTAACACACAGAGAGTGCTTAATGACTGTTTCTTATTCATTCATTCATTTACTCAACATAGACCAGGTTTTCTCATCCAATATGACTACCTAGTCCTTCACAAACATGTGTGGGGTTCAGTCCCATCACCATTTCTTTTCGTGGAGAGACATCCATAGGCCCAAGAAGAGAAGAAGCTGCTAGGAAACCCATAGTAAGACTTTATAGTGACAGCCAATCATCCCTGTCTGTTTTATGAGGGCAAAGTTCATGAGGGCAGGCATCAGCGGCGCCGAGGAGGCCAGAGGTCATCTGTGGATACCAAAATTCAACTCAGTTTAATTCAATTCAATTCAACAAGGATTTTTTCACTGTCTTCTATGTTCTGAACATTGTGCCAGGTCCTGGGAAAACAAAACAAAAATGAAAACTACTGCCTTCAAGGAAAGTACATTCTACTTATGTGAATCATCAAAGGAATGAAAAAGGAATAAAGAACAGAAAAAATGAGCCAGGGACAAAGAGAATGGGGTGCCCCGTGTAGTAAAAAGCCAAGAGGTGGAAGTGGTTGATCTTTTGCAATGGACTGTTTCTTCCCCTCGTGGGCTGTAACCTTACTGCAGGTCACCCAGCAACCACTGGGTTGGGGGCCAGGGAATGTCAATTTATGGGCCACGAATGTTTCCCTAATCCTTCTACCCATAAGAGGAATACCCCTGATTTTCTAAATTAACTCCATAGAACATAGTTGGAGGCAGCAAGGTGGCTCAGTGGATAGAGCTCTGGGCCTAGAGTCAAGAAGACTTGAGTTCAAATGTGACCTCAGACACTAGCTGTGTAGCCTTGGACAAATCATTTAACTTCTGTTTGTCTTAATCCACTGGAAAAGGAAATGGCAAACCACTCTTTGCCAGGAAAACCCCATGGAAAGTATGGTGCACGGGGTCATGAAGAGTTGGACACAACTCAACAACAACAACAACAAAAGTGTTGTACAGTGAGAAAAGCACTGGATTTGGAAACAGGGAATCTGGGTTCAGGTCCTGGCTATGCCACTTATTACATATATGACTCTGAGTAAGCAATAATAATGATGCTAATAATAACAATAATAGCTATCATTTATAGGGAGCATTACAAATATTGTACCATTTGATTCTTACAACAACCCTGGGAGGTAAGTGCTATTATTAGCCCCATTTTGCAGATGAGGAAACTGAGGTGAACCAAGGTTAAGTGACTTGCCCAGGGTGACCCAACCTAAGGCTGGATTTGAACTCAGGTTTTTCTCACTTCAGGTCTGCTGCTCTATCCAACATGCTTTTATTAAGTATTTACTTTGTGCCAGGGACTTTGCTACATGCTAGGATACAAAGAAAGGTAGAAATATAAATATAGTTCCTATCCTCAAGGAGTTTACATAGTAATGAAGAAGATAGTTTGCAAATAAACAGACACAAATAGATAGGTCCTGAAGATAACCTTAGAGGAGAAGACTGATGTGCCTGGGACGGTTAGCAAAGGCTCCCTGCAGAAGGTGGTTAAGTAAAACCCTCTCTGAGCCTCCATTTTCTCATACATAAAAAGAGGTGTTTGGGTTAGAGGATCAGACCTTTTCAACTCTAGATTTGTGATCTTATGTGGATAAGACACAGTCTTTCAAAATATCATGAAGTCATTTTGAAAATCAAAACGCATTGAACTTGGTTTTTTCTTGCTTCTTGACTCACTCTGCATCACTGAATGCAGATCTTCCCATGCTTTTCTGTATTTATTGCCTTCATAATTTCTTAAAGCCCAGTAATATTCCGTTACTTTCATATATACATTTTGTTTAGCCATTTTCCAAGGCAGCTGGAACTCATATCTACAGGGCTTAGGACAAATTGAAGGTAAATCTGATATTTGTGTTTCTCAGTCTTTTTCTAAAGCTCATTGACACTGTCCTTATTCTTCTTAACAACAACTCTGGCATCAGAGCATCTAGATTTAAATCCAACTTACTACCTATGTGACCTTTCCCTGAGCCTCATTTCCTTTGTGCGTGTGTGTGTGTGTGTGTGTGTGTGTGTGTGTGTGTGTGTGTGTGTGTTTAAGGCAATTAGGGTTAAGTGCCTTGCCCAGAGTCACACAGCTAGTGTCAGGTTTGAACTCAGGTCCTCCTGACTCCAAAGCCAGTGCTCTATCCACTCCCCAATCCTTATCCGTTTTAATGGAGGACAAGCAAATAAGGACCAGGTATGTAGGATATACTCAGCATTTCCTATATGGTTTCAATGCAACACATGGAGATTTAGTGAACCTGCTTTCCAGGTCTAGAACAATGTTGATAAGGAGTTTCCTAAATGGCTGAGTAGATAGATCTGAGAGTGCATACAAAAGATCCCAGGAGACCATCACTCAATCTCTATTCTGGCAGCTTTAGTGAGGACAACTGCTATGAGCCTCTGGGTGGAAGGGAGGCTGCTTTATCTCCCCACTCAGCTACCACGGGTCCCTGAGTGCATGGTGCCTGGTTGTTTTGTGTTTATTTTTTCACCCTGATTTTAAGTAAATGAGTCTCTGGAGATGGAATGGACCAGGTTACAAGTATGAGAGCTTTAAAAGGTTGAAAGAATCATCAGAGGTGACCTCAATCATTAGAGTTGGTAACCACTCTAGGAGTAGCTAGACCACTGGAATCATAGCAAATAGTCATTGGAGTCAGTAGCAACAGAAACTGAGTTTGTCGAGAAGCCAGCTTAGAGGGTTGACCTGCTTGTGAAACCCAGCAGCTAAGATATTGAATCCTGCAAGGAATTAGCTCAGTTGAGCATGGGAGCAATGGATTTAGTCAACTAATTCCCTTTCTTAGGGTATTTGCATTTTAACAGAGTTTACTACTTTAACCCAAAGGTGTGAATCTCCAATAGCATTATTAGAGGAATTAGCAACAGGCCAATGGAAGAAATATTTTTTAAACTAGTGAACTGGTCCAGTCCTCTTATTTTTTAGATGAGGGAAATGAGACCCAGAAAAGCCAAATGACTTGACTGAGGTCACACAGACTCTGACCCCCAGCAGGGCAGGGATTTTAATTCAGGTTCTTAGATTCCAAATCTAAGTTTATTTCCACCGTACCACATTGCCTCATCCCATTGACCTTCAACTCATATTCCTAGACAGCTATGTACTCTTCTTAGGCTTGCAAGAACATCTGAGCCATGGCCTCTAGGAGGTCTTTGGGGGACCAGGTACACCACAAAGCTGTACTGCTCTATGGGTCAGACAGCAGAGCCAGACTGCAGGTTCTCTTCTGGTTAGGTGGGCTTGGGAAGGCGAGCTCTGGAGACACAAGTTATGGCCCAGGGTCGAGTGGGCCAGGGAAAGAGCTACAGCTTCCTTCTGACTCCTCTAAAGGTTTTTGGACAAACTCAGGTTCCTGGGAGGCCACATAGCCTTGGAAAGATGACATAGGAGTCACAAGATTCAGATGTGTTCCCAGGGTATCCAAGAACAAAACATTTAAGGGAAGTTCCCTGGGCAGCTGACCCTTTGTATAGGACAGCGGAAAATGGTTGAGAGAGCCAGATGAGGGGGTAGATAATATTAGGAAGATTCTACCAACATGGAAAAAAGGACTGATGGCAGAAGAATGACCTAGTGATACTTTTTTGGGGTGAAGTAATCCAAAACCCAGGGCCAGAAGGTGGGTGGGATTTGTAGGAGTAAGTGAGTGTGGAGGAGGCAGTGATTAAACTGAATGGGCAATGTGGAAAGGGGGTGTTGTTATGCCAGAAGACACAGCAGAATGGGCCACTTCCTCACACTTCCTCCAATTGAGGTTTCAAAACAGGGACTTTTAAATCTATTAAGTCACCATTCTTCAGCTCTCTCCCACTCCATGAGATGACATGTCACACGTACTATGTAATGAAATTTTCCTCTAAACTTGAATCAGAAGCAAGTTCTGAAAAATGATTCAAGAAGCCTTGGTTTGTATTGGCAATGTTGGGTTGCCTGGACAACATCACAAAGATATCCTGTAGATTTGGCTCCAGAGGGTTTGGGGTATATAGTAGAATCCCCAAATGTTTGCCCAGCATGCCATAGGCTGACCACCAGAGCTGAGCATTATAGTAAGATAAGGAAGAAACCATATACCAATACACAACCACAGGGGGATAATTAATAATAATAATACTTCAAGTTTACAAAATGCTTTAAAATATTATCTCATTTTATCTTCACCACAGCCCAGGGAGGTGGATATCATCATCTCCATTTTAGATACTGGTCTAATGAGTGGGGTGGAGGTGGAGAGCATGAGGAAAAGCTCTAGGTTACTCTAGGTCAGCCCGATATAGCTTTGCCTGCCTCCAGCACTTACCATCTGTGTTACCATGGACAGACAAGTGACTTAGTCTCTTCATCTATAAAGGGGTATAGAGAGTGAGGAAAAAGAATTAAACCAGAACTGTCATTTCATTGGTATAGGGAGGTAACTCTCTCAGGTATGGTATCATATAATCATATGATCACCCTCTGTGATTCATGGTTTTAGTGAATTGACTAGGTCCCTGAGAAGTAAAATGATTTGCCCAGGATCACACAGTCACCGTGTGTCACTAGCAGGATGTGAATGCAGACCTTCCAGACTTCAAGCTCAAGCTTTCTTTCCAGCCTCTCTCTTCCTCTGTAAAATGGGTTTAACAATTCCTTTAGTACCTACCTTACTAGGTAGTCACAAGAATTAAATGAGATAAGGTGTGTAAGGTGTTTTACTGACTTCTAAGTGCCCCATAAATGTCAGTTAAAACTATTGCATATTTATCTCTGAATATTCCTTTGCTATCAAGAAAGTGTCTCCCGCCTATGTCTCCTTGTAAAAAGAGAGGTGGTAGAG
The DNA here is from genome assembly GCF_900497805.2 of Vombatus ursinus. Lineage (NCBI taxonomy): Eukaryota > Metazoa > Chordata > Mammalia > Diprotodontia > Vombatidae > Vombatus > Vombatus ursinus. Next base: position 1,889,219 of record NW_020951391.1, on the reverse strand, counting down.
AAAGAACAGACGAGGGCGGCTGGGCAAGGGCCAGGAATTGTAGAATGTTGGAGCTTCAGGGGACTTTAGAGTTCATCTAGTCTAAAAACTCTTCATTTCTGTAGGTGAATCTCTGAGGCAGGGAGAGGCAAAGGAAATTCCTCCTAATCACACGGCTAGCGAATGGCAGAGCTGAAACTTGAACCTAGGTTTTTGGCATCCCTAATTCTGTGTTCTTGCCATTACATACCACCCTGCCTTTCATATGGCAAAGCCCTCATCTGACCACCCAAGAGCCAGGCCTCCCTGGGTCCTCACTCAGTACGGTGAGTTTAAAAG
>NW_020951391.1:1775067-1888891 GCF_900497805.2 Vombatus ursinus | reverse complement strand
AGAGAGATAGGGAGAGGGAAAGAGAGAAATACAGAGGAACAGTGAGACAGAGGCAGAGACAGAAACAGAGAGACAGAGAGACACAGAGATAGAGAAAGAGACAGAGAGAGAGATAGAGACAGAGAGAGAGATAGGGAGAGGGAAAGAGAGAAATACAGAGAGACAGAGAGGGAGAAGAAAGAGTACCAGAAATACACTTTTCAGAATCCCTCATTTACTTAAAAAATTGACCCAAGACAACTTATTTGAAGCCTTTCTTGATCACCCCAGTTGCTGTTGCCTCTACCTACAAATTACCTTGTACTTATTTCATGTATACTTATATGTATAATCCCAGAATATTAAGATCAATGGTCAAAGTGACTTTGGATACTGTTGTTGTACCTTCAGTGAGATCACTGAGGTTTTGGAGGACTTTCCAGGATAGGCTAGTCTGTTCACCTACATTCAGAGAAGCTCAGTTCATTTGGGGGTTCCAGTAGCCTTGAGAAAGGGACTTTCCTCCAAAGTTTGGAGAATCATGTAAGGTGGAGAGGTGTGAATACAAATTCAAACAGATGGATGCTCAAACAAGAGAAGACAAGCGTGTGGCAAGAGTGGATTGGAACTGAGACCAGGAAGAACCTGTAGTTGTGGCCATTATGCAAGTTGGTGAGAATGAAGTCCAATTTACAGCATGTATTTCTTCTGTATTCCTACAGTTGACTTTGGCTGCAAGCCTCATCATAGTTCTCTGTGTCTTGTTTAAATGTTTATCTACATTTCTGTATTATTTGATACCACTAATAAATTACAAGTGTCCATAAATTTTGTCCAAGTTTATAACATGGTGCTTTGAATTTAAGAGAGGCAAAGGTAGCCTGTGAAAGAAGAGATTATTTTGGTTTGCGCCAGAGTGGGGCCTGGACCAATAAGAGAGAGAATTTCTGAATTCTATTATTTCTGAGAATGTTTTAGCATATATTCTCTAGATTGCCTTTGAACCTGGAAAAAGAAAATTACAAGGTGATAAGCCAGTAGCAGACACAGGAGTAGGGATTTGTACAGTTATTCTGAAGAATCCCTGAGGGGCATTTCTCATACCGGTATCATATTCCACAACCCATAGGTCTTTGTATATATGTACATGCATTCTCCTTTCAGTGAATGTAAACTCTTTTAAAGGAAGAAATATTTCATTTTTGTCATTGTATCTACTGCGTCTGGTGTCCTTACAATGCTTGACATATAGTTGGTGCTTAGTAAATACTTGTTGATTGATTTACCAGCTTCTTTTCCACTTCCCTTTTTCCTATAGTCCCTGTGCTCAGTTCAAGCCCTAATCCCAACCACCCCAAGGGGCTTCCAACTCTCTCTGAGTCATCTATCATTCCTCTCCTGTTAACACAAGGCCTCCTACCTGATACCTACACTACTCCCCCAATATCCCCCCACAACACACCTGCTTTCCATCTTTTAGCAACTTCTTCATCAGGTCATTCATGGCCAGGAAATTAAGTTCTGCTACAGATTTATGAAGAAATCTGGAGGGTCTTTTCCAGATGTTCCACTTGTATCCAAGAAATTGTGAGGCTCACAGGAGATAATAGATGTAAAGCACTTGACAAACCTTAAAACTCTACATAAATGCCAGTTATTATATTACTGTTGTTGTTAGCTTACAGTCACCAGGCTTTGAACCAGGTAATGCCTTCATTCCTTAAGCCTTCTATTTCACTCCCTTGGACTTCAAGCGATGTTTATAGAGTAATACAGGAATATGCTGGTAAATGTTTAACAATTAGCTGGGGAGGGGCAGAATGTTACACTCACTTTTAAATTTAATCTGCATTGTGAGCATTTTCTTAAGTCAGGACAGTCAGCAAAACAATAAGTCAAGGCTTGGTTTGTAGGGACTGCTGCTTTCTAAGGTGTAAATGTTCAAACTGAAAATTTAACAATAGACTCTCTGTGGCTCCAGCATACTCCTGCCTCTATCTCTATCCCAGGCTCTTACAATGTAGTAGTCTGTTTCTCATGGGACTCCCTTTTCCTTACCATGTGGATTGTAACTATAGATTCTTAGTTCTGGACCAAGCCTGCTCAATCCTAGAAAGAGAGAAGAAGAGGAAAGAGAAGATTCTTGGATAGCAAGAGAAAGGGAAAGGACTGACTAATTTGGCTAGGCAGAGATTTCTGGAGCCAAGACATTTCCGAGATTTACCTCCTAAGCTGTACGAGGCAGGACTCTGTTACTACTCTGTAAACTTATAATTTTAGATTTGACTCTAATTTGTACCCTCATAATGTTCTTATCCATTTCGAAAGGATTGTGATGACTCATAGTGGCACTGATATAAAGCTGAGTTTTTGACAGCTAAGCAACAGTGTCAATTCTAACAGGTCTTAGCAACCCGAAAAGGCTTTGAGGACAGTCTCAATGATGGTTTGTGTGTATATGTATGCTATCCAAGAGCAAACCTTCTTCAATAGGCAGGATTAGCTTTTGGGAAGCTTGTCTGGGTGATTAATTTTTGGGGTCATAGTAATCTGAGGCAAGTCACACAGCCTAACCAGGCTTCAGTTTCCTCACTTGCGAAATGAAGGTCTCGGATCCTATGTATCACTCTCCTAATCCCTCGTCTTCTTGGAAGAATCATCCCATTGTATTCCTCTCAATGGGCCCTATGGTCCCTACAATTCTACTAGATGCCTCCTCTGAGCTGGCCCCCATAAGAATACCCTCTACCCCTACTCCCTTTCCAGCTTTCTGAGTCTGGACCCTTGGACACCTACCTGAAATAATTTCACAATGATTAAGAAACTCCCATCCTGTCATAATGACCACATCTCAGTGATTCTGAACCCCAAACTGTCATGGTTCAACCCTAGTTCTCTGTCTCCCACTGACTGCTTCCTTATTCTCTTCCCTCTCAAGCCCTCTTCCAACATCCCACTCTCAAACTGCCCACCCCTTCTCCAAAGGGATGCTTTCTCCAAAGGTAACAAACTTGCTTTCATCTTAAATCTTTTCCTTTCTCACTCCTTCCATCTTCTTGTGCTTTATAAGACCTGGCTGCCTTCTGGTGACACAGCTTTCATGGACATCTTTTCCAGCAGTGGTTGGTTGCACTTTCACTCAAAAGTCCCATCCCCTCCCTTCTGGTCAAGGTAGATAAGTTGGTATCTTCCTAGGAAGTTGCTTCAAGCTCTCCCTCCACCACCATCACTCAATAACTTCTCCTTTGGGGTTCACTCAATGCATGTTTACTACCCAATCAATATTTTAGTAGCTGTTACCTACAAACTTCCAGGATGTCCTCCTTGTTTTCTCAATGAGTTTGGTGCCTGACTGCCTCACAGTCCTTCTCTTCTCCCTAACTCATGCCCTCCTACTAAGGGACTTCAACATATATACTGATACTCCTCAAACGCTCTAACCTCAGTTCCTCAACTTACTCATTTTCCATCACCAACCTATTTCAGCTACACATAGAGAGGGTCATACCCTTGATCTTGTTATCACCCACAAGTACCCCACTTCCCTGTTGATGAACTCTGAAATTCCCTTATCTAATCATAATCTTTTGTCATTTTTCCTTTCCCTCTGCCTTGCATTCCTAACCTTGTTCTTTAACCTCACTTTAGTTCTTTCCCAGGTCATCAACCCTGCACAGGCTACATATACTCTCTTCCCTTCTCCATCTTGATTCATTATTGAACCAGTTGGACTCTACACTGTCCTTTTTTCTTGAATCTCTTGCCCTCATATCCTATTGCCAATCTTACCCTGCCAAGTTTCAGCCTTTAGATTGCTCCCACAAGTTGCTGCCTACAAATGTGCTACTTAAAAAATCATTTGCCAAGGGTTCCTTCTTCTCTCCTCCTTCTCATCTCACATCACTCAGATGTCTTCTTTCACCATTTCCCCCTTCACTCCTGTCTCACGTGAAGAGATGCACAAATGATCCCATCACATCCTACTTTCTCCATCAGGTTGCCCCCTTGATCATCCCTACTCTTTTGCTATCTTCAATCTCTGTTTCTACTGGCTGCTTTCCTTTAGCCTATGAGCACACTTATGTCTCCCCCATCCTCAAAAACCCCTCACTCAATCTATCCATCCCTGCTAGCTATTGTCTTATATCTCTCCTCCTTTTTGTGACTAAACTCCTTGAGAAGAAACTCTATGATTGGTGCCTCCATTTTCTTATGTTTCAGTCTCAACTCTGGAATCTCATTCACAACTTTGTCATTGAACAGAAACTGCACTTTCCAAATTTACCAATGATCTCTTCGTTGCCAAATCTAATAGCCTTTTCTCAATCCTTGTCTTTGCAGCCTTTGACTCCGTCGATTACTCTCTTCCCCTTGGTGCTTTATTCTCTTTAGATTTTTATCATACTGTTTCCTCCTGGTTCTCCTCCAACCTGTCTGACTCCTCCACCTCCTTTGCTGAATCTTCATCCAAGGCACAGTCAGTAACCAGGGTGTCCCCCAAAACTCTGACCAGGACCCTCTTCTCTCTTTTATCTGTATTATTTTGCTCGGTCATTTCATGAGCTCCCATGAATTCAACTATCATCTTCCAATGATTCTCAGATCTATTTGTCCAGCTTTAATTTTTTCCCCTGATCTGTGATCTCACGTTTCCACTGCCTGCCTATTGGACATGTTGAACTAAGTGTCTCATAGACATTTTAACCTCAACACGTCTAAAACTGAACTCATTATCTTTTCCCCAAACTATCCCCTCTTCCAGATTTCTCTATTACTGTCAAGGGCACCACCATCATCCCAGGCTCATGAGCTAGGTGTCAACCTCAATTCTTCACTCTCACCCCATTCCATATCCAATCAAGATGCCAATTTTTGTTGATTCTACCTTTGTAATATACCTCATATATGCTCCCTTCTCTCCTCTGACATTGCTACCGCCCTGATGCAGGCCCTCATTAACTTACATTTAAACTATTTCAATAGCCTTCTTGTTGGTGTTCATGTCTCAAGTCTTTCCCTACTCCAGTCCATTTTCTCCTTAGCTACCAAAGTGATCTTCCTAAAGTGCAGGTCTGACTATGTCACTGCCTCTCTCTCCCAATTCAATAAATCCCAGTGGCTCCCTATTATCTCCAGGATCAAATATCAAATTCTTTTTGGGGGTTTTTAAAGCCCTTCATTACCTAGCCCTTTCCTACCTTTCCAGTCTTCTTATACCTTACTCTCTTCTACAAACTCTGTAGTCCATCGACATTAGCCTCCTTGCTGTTCCTTGAACAACACACTCGTTTCCCAACCTCATCTCTTTTCACTGGTTGTCCCCTATGCCTGGAATTCTCTCCTTCTTCATCTCTACTTCCTGGCTCCTCTAACTTCTTTCAGGTCCTAGTTAAAAATTCCACCTTCCACTCTGCCTTTCCCAATCCTTCCATCTGAGATTTTATCCAGTTTACCTGTCTATATCATGTTTGTATACCTAGTTGTCTCCCCCATTAGACTATGAGACCCTTGAGACCAAAGACTATTTTTTTTTTGCCTTTCATTGTAGTGCTTAGCACTGGCACATAGTAGGCTTCTTATAAATGTTCACTTGTTAGCCAACCAAGCCATCTATTAAGCAGGGAGGCATTGAGATCTGTGTTGGTAGGAGAACTGACAACAATGAGATCAAAGATCACAGCTCTTTTAAAGTATTGAAGAAGATAAGGGAAGCCTCAGAGATAAGAGGGAAAGGTTGGACTGAAGAGAGCCCATATCCTAAGAGGAAAATGCCAAGTCTTTAGGGTCATAGTAGTGGAAGAACTTCAAAGTCAGAGAGCAGAGTGGAGGCATCTATTAAATGTTTATTGATTGTGATGATTGCCTTGGGCCTGATGTTTTGGAGAACCTTGAACTTCTGGACATGTCTGCCTGGATGAGTGAATGAATGAAAAGTGTTTGTTAAGTGCTTTCAATGGGACAAGCCAGATTGTTCCATCACTGTCTTATACACAATATGCCCAAGGTAGAATTCATTATCTTTTTCCCAACCCCCTCCTCTTACCCCAATCTTTGGCTCCTAACTTCTCTATTTCTATTGAGGCCACCATCATCCTTCCAGTCACTCTGGTTGGCTACCTTGGAGTTATCTTTGACTCTTCATTCCCTACTCCCTACTTCTCATTCCCCACTTATTCAAGCAGTTGCCAGTTCTTGGCAATTATATCTCCACAACATCTATTGCATCCATTCCCTCCTAAGTACATCACAACCACCCCCCCCACCCCCCCTGCTGGTTCAAGTCCCTATTATCTCTCATTCGCACAATTACAATACTATCCTAATTGATTACCCTGCCTCAAGTCTCCCTTCTAGTCTATTCTGATATCTGATAACTGATACTGATATTACTAAAGCAAGCTCTGGATACCCTAAATCCCCTAAAGGTTTTGATGACAGCAGGACTGGCTTTTCTTCTTGTGGAGACCTAGAATCTGCCCCGGAGGAGTTCTTAGTCTAATGAGGACATTAAATCGCTATCTTCAAAGAATTCTTTATTCTAATAGGAAGGACATTCTTTGCTCTCTGGCAGCCAATATTCTAAATGGGGAAGCCAGGTATCTGCCCCCAGGGACCTACCTCCCAATCTATCTGGAAACCAGCTTGATTCCTCCCAGTTTGGAAGGAGAGTAGGCCCCAGATTTCTGGATGTTCACAATCTAATGGGGAGGCTGGATCTTTTCTTTCAGGGAGTTTACAATCTAATGAAGAAATGCAAAATAGAATGTGTGTTCAGCCCAAATGAATGATCAGCATACTCTTGATCTGAGGGAAGTTCGATTTGGGTGTAGGGGTAAGCAAGGCAAGGAGAAGGCCAGTGTTTGTGTTCCAGTAAGAGCAAGAAAGCCAGTGTTACTGGATTGTAGAATTCATTGAGGACAGCAAAGTATAAGAAGACTGGAAAGATAGAAAGATTGTTGTTGTTGTTGTTATTTGTCCTTTGTTCTCAAAGAGGATTATGACATCAGGAAGGTGGTGCCAAGACTTGCAAGTGAATTGGATTTAAGTGAGGCAGGGCTGTGCAAAGTCATCAGCCTCACTTTCTCCTACAAAGCCATCTGGGTCCAGTGGCCAGATATAGATTAGGAGGACAGAAGATGACCCTGGATGCAGTGGGAGACCTGTGCCTTTTTAAGCTAAGGTCTTTCTTAGGTCTCAGTTTGACTGAGGCAACACCCATCTAGCCATGATTAAGGCTAGATAAGATGAAGGGCTTTAAAATTCAGAGGATTTCACATTTGATTCCTAGTGGTAATAGTGAACCTTTGGAGTTTATTAAAGGGAGAGGCAGGGATAGGCATGACATGGCCAGACCTGCATGTTAGGAAGATCACTTTGGAAATTGAGTGGAGAATGGACTGAAGTCGGAAGTCAATTGAGGCCAGGAGACCAAACAGCAGGCTCATGGCAATAGTCAAGGAGTGAGGGTCTGCACCAAGATAGTGGTTGGGTGAATGGAGAGGAGGAGAAACATAGAAGAGATATTAGAAAGGAAATGCCTATTGGGGGAGGGGGAGGAGCAGTTCTTGGCTTTAAGATCGATGGAGAGAAACTACTGATGGGGTTGGAATCTGAGCCCCAGAAAGGAAAAACTCTGGCCCTGATGGGGTTGGAATCTGATCCCTAGAAAGGAAAAACTCTGGTCCCAGACAATTTCCCACCCTTGGGAATTCTATTACCTCATGGACTACTTGGCCACTCTTCCACGGTCTTTCTGTATATAAGGTCCATCTTGTCTCCATTAAGATGCTCTGAGTCTTAGAATCTAGCCAATAGCCCACAGATGCTCAGATTCCTTAAGAGTCTAGCTAATATGGCGAATCTTCAATAAACCTTGCTTTTGGATGCAAGAAGGCTTGGGTCGAATTCTTTCAGGCAGGACCCGGGTGTTGTGATTTTGGGGTTCCAGGACCCCTAACCTCTAGACCGCATCACTACCACAGAGGGTATTTCAACATGTGCCCATTGACCTAAACAGCACTCCTACATCCTCCTATTAGTAACACTACCACTAATCCTCAGAAGCCCCTCTGAGCCTCAAACTACTCTGCTCTAAAATGGGGATAATACTTTAATACCTATAGTACTTACTGAAGTAAGGTTGTGGTAATGAGCAAAGGAGATAATGTATGTAAAGTACTTTTCAAAACAAGAAGCAGGATATACATATTAGCCATTCTTATTATTAATCACTTCTTCATCCCCTTTATCATTCACATTTGTTATTTTGTATCTCCCCCAGTGCTCAGAGAAGCAGAGGAAATACAGCAGAAAGTGCCACACCGAGAACTAGGGGAGAGATGGTTTCTGATCCTGCCTTTGATGCTTACTAGCTTGTGTAACTAAGGGGCAAACTACTTAACCTCCCTGAGCTGTTTCTTCATCTGTAAAATGGGCTAATAATAGCTATATAATGTAGTTGTTGTGAGACTCCAATAAGTCAATAGAATTAAAGCCCTTTATAAATGTTAGCTACAGATACATATGAAGGACATGGAACTCCCTTAGTGAGAACTCCTTCTACCAATGCAGATAACAGTCATTAGTAGATAAGTCTTAGGAAATTTCCAATCACTGAAAGGTTAACTGACCTGCTGAGGTCACTCAGTTAATAAGGGTCCCAAGGGAGCATATGAGTGCCAGGTCTTCCTGACTCCAAGCCAAACATTCTACCCACTATACCATTCTGCCTCTTAGTTATGATATTGAATAACTGAATGAAGTAATGAACAGATTGCGTAACTGTCTTAGGGAGCCCATTTATATGCTTTTCTCTACATCTCTGGCATTTGTGTGTGCCAGATCCTCTTAGAGCAGGATGATTCCACCTTTGACCCAGCAATCCAGGACCTTGGGCTAGTGCTGACCACTGACTCCCTGAGACATTCCTGACATTGAACATGGCTTATGGAAAGCCATCCCTAAGGCCTTGATGAATAGATACAGGGCTTTAGCCTGGGGCAGGCCTATGAGGGGTGGGTAACAGTTGGGATGATGGGGGCCTGAATTTCCTTCTTACCCTTTTCATTTTTATTTTCCATGAAAGAATGGCAGAGTCAGCTAGAGTGAGACAACATCCCCTACCAGAACTAGCAAATTCCTGAAATTCAGGCCAAATGGGTGGGAGGGGGCAGGAAAGAAAGGAGGAGGGAACAGAGGAGGGAAGGAACTGGGGTGTCTGAGGATTAGTGGTAGTGTCACTGATGGGAGGATGTAGGAGTGCTGTTTAGGTCAATGGGCACATGTTGAAATGCCCTCTGCGGTAATTTCTCTCCATCCATCTTAAAGCCAGGAACTGCTCCTCCCCCTCCCCCAAGCCTGGCGCCATGAGCCCTGTCCACTCCTATTCTAATTGTGGGGAGGGCCCTAGGGGATGGACTTGGCTCAATAGATTTCCCAAGCCCTCTGGGGAGGACTCCCCAAGCTCTTTTCACTGAGGTCAAACCAAATGCCCTCTGGCAGTGAGCCAGGCTGGGAAATGTTGTTTGGGAGGAGTAAGAGAAGAGAGGGGTTTGGATTGAAGGACTGAAGTCTAGGACTTTGAGTAACTTCTCTTCCTATTGCATTAGTCCCCCAGCTAGCTCTGGGATAGGTCTAGGGTCCCTAGGGGAACTGCAGGGGGGTTGGGTGCTGCTTCCCGCATTTTGTTTTCTCAGCCTTTCTTTTTTTCTGTCTAGAATAGCCAATGGTGGAAACCTTAGCTCCAGCTTATGTAAGGGTTGGGGCTTGTTAGGAAGGAGGGCATGGTAAAGACAGAGAAAAGAGGCTTGATATAGTGGCTAGAGCCCAGAACTTGGTCAGAGGTGCTTAGGTTTGACATTAACTATCAGCATGGGGGACAAACCTCTGGGCTTCAGTTTCCCTATAAGTAGATGGGGCTAAAAATGCCCGCATAACATAAGTACTTTGTAAACTTCCAAGTGTCATTATTGAGGCAAAACATGCCTTCTATACTCTTTGTCACCATTTCCCGTACTCTACCCCTCTCTCTAATCTGATGTCAGAAATGGATATACATATGCATTCAAAATTAGGTGTAAATGACTGATCCAGTCTTAGTGTGTTAGTGTTTTCCAGGGTGTAATGCATCTTAACAGGGAATAAAGTTAAGTCAAAAAAATAAGTTCCAACTGGGAAATTTCAATCACTGGACAAAGGGGAGGAGTTATCATGTGGTAATGAGTGGGGTGCAGGAGGGGTCATTCCTATGCCCCAGAAACCCCACCACAGGCAGCTACCCTGCCCCCTCCATAATAATAGCCTAATTTGTTGACACCTCATCACACTGCCAGGAGCCAAGGAAAGCTGACTTTAAATCGGAATACTTTGTATTATTGAATAACATTATCAAAGATACAGTTTTTAAAAGATGCAACTTAGATTCAGGCAACTGGGAAACCCTAAGAGACAGTGAATGGGGTCTGACAGACAGCCAGGTGGGGAGGAAGCTTGCCAGTGTTCTGTGAAAAATCTGCAGGTTGACCAGTTGTCCAGGTGGTGGGATGCTAACATGTTGAGTGAGGCTCTGCAAACACTGGTTCCCAAAGCAAAGGACTGAAGCTCAGCTACCCTGAGTCTCTTGTAGAGAAGGGATTGTAGGTTGTGCTTTGGTCATTTAATCCAAGGTTGGCTGCACACTCAATGAACGATTGTTCTGGCCTTTGATGAACTAAGCATGAGGTCCATTAATGTTATTGGTAGGCAGTGTGACAGAGTCACCTGGGATCCATATCATCCCTATTGTCCTGTAGTCTACTGGATTTGTCCTGAGGATGTTCATTGTGAGCCTGTAGAAGATGCACTTCCACAATTACTTTTATTCAGCCCTGAATTCTAGTCCTAGCTCAACTATTAAGTAGCTTTGGGACCATGAGGAAGTCATTGAATCTTCAGGAGCACAATGATACAATACAGAGAACAGATGGGTTTATGTGCATAGAATATATTTGGGGAGCTATTCAGGCTTTAAGAGCTTTGCCAATAAGGCTTTGAAATGGCAGAGAAAAGCAGTTGGAATTAGTTACCCCTAAGCTAAAGTTTAGCTCAAATTCGAGGTAATATGAAATCAGTTAATTTTCAGCATGCTGACACTGTGGTTGATGATGATGACAACAAAGAATTTAACAAACTTTACCAGAAGTGAAGCATTATAGTGGGTAGAAGTGTTGCCCACAGTCATACGGGCAAAACATTGATTTCTAAAAATGCTAGAACATTTTAAATAGATGTTGCCTTGCCAAATCCATAATCTCTAAACTACATGGAATGAGAAGCTTTCAAAATGTAGAGACCTAATCAAAGTTAACACCAGGTGGGAAGAGGATGAGCTAAATATCATCCCCATTATCCTGTTTGTTATTGAAATTGTCCTACCAAGGGGGCTGCAGAAGATAGTTTTCATTCAATTTCAAAAGGAAGTTAGTTTATCCACTTATGCAGTTGCTTTTAGAACACTGAATGTGAAAGAATAATAGCTAGATAGTGGTTGTCACAGGACTGATTCAAACTGATCTACATCAAAAAATATGGGAAGAACAAAATGAATGATAGTAATGATACTAATACAAATGTCAAACAGAACAAATACTTTAAAAAATAAATTTTATTTTTTAGATTAACAAGCATTTATTTTCTTTCCATGTGTCACCTCCCCCCCCCAAATAAAAAAGAAAACACTTGTCACAAATGTGCATAGTCAAGCAGAACAAATGCTCATATTGGCAGTCCCTGCAACTATAACTCATGTCCAAAAATGTATGTCTTATTCTGAGCTCATCATCTCTCTGTCAGGAGGCAGGTAGCACTCTTTATCATTGGTCCTCTGGAATCATGGTAGGTCATTGAATTTATCAGAGTTCTTAAGTCTTTCTAAGCTGTTTGTTCTTATAATGCTGTTGTAGTGGTATAAATTGTTCTCCTGGTTCTGCTCACTTCACTTTGTATCAGTTCACACAAGTGTTCTCATGTTCCCCTTAAAGTATTGTAATTTCTTTTGTATCTTTTTTTCTTTTTGTAATTTCTTAGAGCAAGTTCTCTATTACATTCATGCACAATTTGTTCAGCCAGACCCCAACTGATAGGCACCTATGTAGTTTCCAGTTCTTTGCCATTATAAAGAGCTGCTGTTGTCACTTCCTTACACATAGGACCTTTTCCTCTTTCTTTGATCCCTTTTGGGCATAGGTCCAATAGTGGCAAAGCTGGATCAAAGGGTATTGCACAATTTAGTGACTTTTGGGCCATAGTTCCAAAGTGCTTCTCAGAATGGCTGCACCAATTCACAGTTCCACCAACAATGCATCAATGGTGCCTGTTTTCCTAACATTTATCAGTATCCTTTTTTTGTCAACTTTGCCAATCTGATATGTATATGATTGAACCTCTGAGTTGCTTTTATTTGCATTTCTGTAATTATTAGTAATTTGGAGCATTTTTTCAAGTAGCTGTTGGCTTGTATTTCTGCTTTTGAAAACTGTTTGTTCCTGTCCTTTGACCATTTATGGCTCAACAGAAATGGCTCTTAATCTATAAAAATGAATCAGTTCCTTATTTATCTTGGAAATGAGATCTTTATCAGAAAAACTTGCTACAAAGATCCCCCCCCCACCAAGTTAGCTGTTTCTTTTCTAGTTTTCTCTGTTTTGTTTAGTAATTTTGTTTGTAATTTTAGTTTTGTTTATGCAAAAAACCTTTCAAACTTATGTAACTTATGTATTGTGCATTATACTCTTTATGATCCTTTCTATCACATGAACTCCTTCCCTATCCATGGAACTAAAAAGTAATTTCTTTCTTGCTCCTCTAATTTACTTATGATGTGACCTTTTATATCTAAATCATATATGCATTTGGAATTTATCTTGGTATATGGTGTTAAGTATTGTCTAAATCCAATTTCTGCTAGACTTCTTTCCAGTTTTCCCAGAAAGTTTTGTTGAATAATTTGTCATTATCCCAACATCGGATCCTTTGAACATTTGGCCACTAGGTTCTTTTGTTTCTTATGTTATATACCTATTCCATCCCATTGATGGGCCATTTGAGTTTGTAACTAGTGACTTATTAATATCTTGAAGTTAAACCTCAATGGGAAGAATGCATCAGAGAAGTTAATAACTTTACAAGACCAGTCTTAGTGTACACTTTGGTATAACATGGATTCAGTGGTAAAATGGGCTATACAGAATTCATAAAGAATCCAAACAAAAAAAAGCCTATGTAATATTACAAAACACAGCTTTAGAAATATTAACACTTCCAGGGAGCCAATAGGGAGGAGTAAGAGGTGAGTCTCTCTTACCCTCCCTTATTAATCCCTTAAAGCCCAGAAAAGATCACCCCAGGAAACACCCTGGAACAGCTGAACCAGAAGAAAGATGGGGTACAGAAGTCCAGTAGCCCGAGTAGATTGAGGGATTAACTGGAAAGGCCCCTTCTACCCCGGGGGAAGGGGAGCAGTACAGAACAGGAAGTGTCCCAACAAACTAGTGGAAAGCCCCACCTCAGCATACCAGGAGGAGATCCTGAAGCCCAGGTGATGAAGCAGGCAAATACCAACACCTGGACCCCCGAGTGCCTCATTGAGGGTGGGGGAACCAGTGGAAACCAGCTCAGAAAACCACCAGGTGCCTCAGCATTCTACAGCAACCCAATCTCCCAGTGCCTCAGCAAAACTAAGGGAAGCAGTACTCCAAGAGGCCCCAGGCAGATGAACACTCTACAACATCCATCTGAAAAGAGCTGAAGAAAGCAAAAGGAAGGAAAGGCCTGGATGAGCAGGAAATCTCCAGGAGTCACACTACCCAATTCTACCCCTAGAGTTCCAGTATTGCTGTTTCCAGCCCAACACCAGGTAAGCTGCCAGAACACTACAGCCTCCAACTAACAACACTGGAGGCCCCAGCACACAAAGCCATCGACCAGACCCTAGCTTCCCAACACAAGAAGCTTGGGTCAGTGCCCTCTGCTCCCCAGCAGGAGAGCCCAATCTCTTTAAAGGCCAGGAAATAAGCAAACACCATGAGCAAAAAGAAACGTATGATAGATTCTTATTATGGGAAGAATGAAGACCAAGGCAGAAATTCTGAAGAGGACAACATTGTCAACAAACCCACATCTGGAACCTCAAAAGGGAATATGAACTGGTCTGAAACCCAAAAAGCCTTCTTAGAAGAGCTGAAGAAGGATTTTAAAAGTCAAATGAGAGAGATAGAAGAGAAAATAGGAAAAGAAATGAGAGGTATGCAGGAGAGAGTCAATTACTTGGAAAAGGAGGGACAAAAATTAGCTGTAGAAAACAAGTCCTTAAAAAATACAATTGGAAAAAAAATAAAATAAAAAAAAATACAATTGGCCAAATGGGGAAGGAGGTACAAAATCTAATAGAAGAAAACAACTAGTTAAAAATTAGAATTGAGCAAATGGAAGCTAATGACTCTATGAGAGAGCAAGAATCAGTCAAACAAAAACAAAAAAATGAAAAAAATAGATGAAAATGTAAAATATCACATTGGTAAAACAACTGACCCAGAAAATCTATCCAGGAGAGACAATTTAAAAATTATTAATCTACCTGAAAATCATGATGAAAAAAAAAAGCCTGGACAGTATCTTTCAGGAAATCATAAAGGAAAACTGCCCTGAGGTCCTAGAACCAGAGGGTAATAGCCATAGAAAGAATCCACTGGGCTTCCGCTTCTGGGAGCCAAGATGGTGGAGTAAAAAGGTAGTTGCTCTCACCCTCCCCTATCCACCTCTGAAAACCCAGAAAATATCACCCCAGAAAAACCCTGGAATAGCTGAACAAGAAGAAAGATGGGGTGCAGCAGTGCAGTAGCCCAGATAGCTAGAGGAATTAATGGGAAAGGCCCCTCTTACCTTGGAGGAAGGGGAGCAGTACAAAACAGGAGTTGCCCAGCCAGCTAGTGAAAAGACCCACTTTAGCACACCAGGAGGAGATTCTGGTGCCTCGGCAGTCTACAGCAAACAGGTCTCCCAGTGCCTCAGCAAAAATAAGGGAAGCAGCACTACAAAAGGCCCCAGGCAGATAAGCACTCGGCAACATTCCTCTGAAAGGAGCTGGAGAAAGCAACCTAGAGGTGCCAAAAAAGTTCCAGCCTTGTTGATTCCAGCCCAACACCAGGTAAGCTGTCAGAACCCCACAGCCTCCAACTGCCAACCAGGAGGAGATCCCGAAGCCCAGGTGGTAGAGCAGGCAAACTCCAACAGCTGTACCTCCGAGTGCCTCAGTGAGTGTGCGGTAACTGGTGGAAACCAGCTCAGAAAACCACCAGGTGCCTCGGCATTCTACAGCAAAGAAGTCTCCCAGGACCTCAACAGAAATAAGGGAGGCAGCACTGCAAGGGGCCCCAGGCAGATAAACACCTGGCAGCACTTATCTAAAAGGAGCTAAACAAAGCTAAAGAAAAGGAAAAGCAGGCAACCTAGATTTACCTGAAAGTCCCAGCCTTACTGATTCCAGCCCAACACCAGGTAAGCTTCAAGAACCCTACAGCCTCCAATTGCCAACATAAGAGGCCCCAGCTCCCAAAGCCAGTGACCAAGACCTAGGTTCCCAACACAAGAAGCTTGGGTCAGTGCCCTCTGCTCCCCAGCAGGAGAGCTTAATCTCTGTAAAGGCCAGGGAATAAAGAAACACCATGAGTAAAAAGAAACATATGATAGATTCTTATTATGAGAAGAGTGAAGATCAAGACAGAAATTCTGAAGAGGACAACACTGTCATCAAACCCATATCTGCAACATAAAAAGGGAATATGAACTGGTCTGAAGCCCAAAAAACCTTCTTAGAAGAACTCAAGGAGGATTTTAAAGTCAAATGAGAGAGGTAGAGGAGTCCTTTAAAAGTACAATTGGCCAATTGGAAAAAAAGTACACTGAAGAAAACAAGTCCCTAAAACACACAATTGGCCAATTGGAAAAAAAAGTACAATGAAGAAAATAAATCCCTTAAAAATACAATTGACCAATTGGAGAAGAAAGCACAAAATCTAACAGAAAAAAACAACATGTTAAAAATTAGAATTGAACAAAATGGAAACTAATGACTCTATGAGAGAGCAAGAATCAGTCAAACAGAAATAAAAAAATGAAAAAATAGATAAAAATGTAAAATACCTCATGGGTAAAACAGAGGACCCGGAAAATTGATCCAGGAGAGACAATTTAAAATTATAGGCCTACCTGAAAGTCATGATGAAAAAAAGAGCCTAGACAATATCCTTCAGGAAATCATAAAGGAAAACTTCCCTGAAGTCCTAGAACCTGAAAGTAAAATAACTATAGAAAGAATCCATCGCTCCCCACCTGAAAGAGATCCCAAATTGAAAATGCCAAGGAATATAATAGCTAAATTCCAAAATTATTAGATTAAAGAGAAATTACTGCAAGCAACCAGAAACAATTTAAATATCATGGAACCACAGTCAGGATTACACAGGACCTTGCAGCCTCTACATTAAAAGACCGTAGGGCGTGGAACATGATATTCCGTAAGGCAAAGGAGATTGGAATGCAGCCAAGGATTAACTACCCAGGGAAAATGAGTGTGATTTTTCAGGGAAGGAGATGAATATTCAGCAAAATAGGGGACTTCCAAACATTCCTGATAAAAAGACCAGAGCTCAAAAAAAAAAATTGATCTTCAAGTACAAGATTCAAGAGAGACATGAAAAGGTAAATGGGATAGAAAGATACAATATGTTGTTAATAAGAGCAAAATGTTTACATCCCTACAAGGGAAGATGACACTTGCAACTCTTGAGAACTGTATTGTTAATATACCATGTTAAAGGAGTATACATAAAGGGGGTGGATATAAGTTGACTTTGATGTAATGATAAAAAAAATTTAATCAAGTGGGTTAAATGGATCCAAGTAAGTGGATTAGTCTGAGCTAAGAAAATGTACTGAGAAAGGAGGAGGCAACAAGGGTCAATTACATTACAGGAAAAGACACAAAAACCTATTAGAGCAGAGGTAAAGAAGGGAGGGGGATGAGCATTGTTTGAACCTTACTCTCATCAGATTTGGCTCAAGAAAGGACTAACATAATTAGGTATAGAAATCTAACTTGCACTATAGGCAGTAGGAGGCAAAAGGGGAAAGAAAATGGAGGGGGGATAGAAAGGAGGGAAGAAGCAATAAGGGTAAAGGGGAAGAAAAGGGAGAAGTATAATAGAAGGGAGGTGGGACTGAAGGAGGTGCTGGTCAAAAACAAAACACTAGTGAGGGGGGAAAGGAGAAAGGAGAAAGAAAAGCATAAACGGGGGAAAAAGGATGGAGGAAAAGACACAGATAGTAATCATAACTGTAAATGTGAATGGGATGAAGTCTCCCATAAAACAGAAGCGTATAGTAGATTGGATTAAAAACCATAATCCTACAATATGTTGTTTACAGGAAACACATTTGAAAAAGAGTGACACATACAGGGTAAAGGTAAAAGGCTGGAGCAAAATATATTATGCTTCAGCTGAAGTGAAAAAAGCAGGGGTAGCAATCCTGATCTTAGACAAAGCAAAAGCAAAAATAGATCTTATCAAAAGAGATAAGGAAGGAAACTACATCCTGCTAAAAGGCACCATAGACAATGAAGTAATATCATTACTAAACATATATGCACCAAATGGTATAGCATCCAAATTCTTAGAGGAGAAGTTCAGGGAGTTACAGGAAGAAATAGAGAGCAAAACTATACTATTGGGGGACCTCAACCTAGATAAATCTAATCACAAAATAAACAAGAAAGAAGTTAAGGAGGTGAATAGAACATTAGAAAAGTTAGGTATGATAGACCTGTGGAGAAAACTGAATGGGGATAGAAAGGAATATACTTTTTTTTCTCAGCGGTACATGGCACATACACAAAAATTGACCATGTACTAGGGCATAAAAACCTCACAATCCAATGCAGAAAGGCAGAAATAGTAAATGCATCCTTTTCAGATCATGATGCAACAAAAATTACATGTAATAAAGGGCCATGGAAAGATAGACTAAAAAATAATTGGTAAAAAATAATTGGAAAATAAATAATCTAATCCTAAAAAATGATTGGGCCAAACAACAAATCATAGAAACAATCAATAATTTCATACAAGAGAATGAAAATAATGAGACAACATACCAAAACTTCCAGGCTGCAGCAAAAGCAGTTCTTAGGGGAAGTTTTATATCTCTGAATGCTTACATAAATAAAATAGAAAAAGAGGAGATCAATGAATTGGGCACACAACTAAAAAAACTAGAAAAAGAACAAATTAAAAATCCTCAATTAAACACCAAGTTAGAAATATTGAAAGCCAAAGGAAAAATTAATAAAATTGAAATTAAGAAAACTATTGAACTAATAAATAAAACTAAGAGCTGGTTTCATGAAAAAACCAATAAAATAGATAAACCTTTGGTTAATCTAATTAAAAAAAGAAAGAAGAAAACCAAATTACTAGTATCAAGAATGAAAAGGGTGAAACTACCACCAAGGAAGAGGAAATTAAAACAACAATTATGAAATATTTTGCCCAACTATATGCCAACAAATTTGACAATCTTAGTGAAATGGATATATATTTACAAAAATATAAATTGCCCAGATTAACAGAAGAGGAAGTAAAATACTTAAATAACTCCATCTCAGAAAAAGAAATTGAATAAGTCATTGATGAACTCCCTAGGAAAAAATCTCCAGGGCCAGATGGATTTACATGTGGATTCTAAACAATTAATTCCAATACTATATAAACTATTTGGCAAAATAGGTAAAGAAGGAATCTTACCAAATTCTTTTTATGATACAAATATGGTGCTGATACCTAAACCAGGAAGAGTCAAAACAAAGAAAGAAAATTATAGACCAATTTCTCTAATGAATATAGATGCAAAAATTTTAAACAAAATATTAGCAAATAGATTACAGTAATTTATCACACAAATAATACACTATGACCAGGTAGGATTTATACCAGGAATGCAGGGCTGGTTCAATATAAGGAAAAAATCAGCATAATCCATCATATCAACACCAAAACTAACAGAAACCACATGATCATCTCAATAGATGCAGAAAAAGCTTTGGACAAAATACAACACCCATTCCTATTAAAAACACTAGAGAGCATAGGTATAAATGGAGTCTTCCTTAAAATAACAAATAGCATCTATCTAAAACCTTCAGCAAGCATCATATGTAATACAGACAAGCTAGAAGCATTTCCAATAAGATTGGGGGAGAAACAAGGATGTTCATTATCACCACTGTTATTCAACATCGTACTGGAAACGTAAGCTTTAGCAATAAGAGAAGAAAAAGACATTGAAGGCATTAGAATACGCAAAGAAGAAACAAAGCTATCACTCTTTGCAGATGGCATGATGTTATACTTAGAGAATTCCAGAGAATCAAGTAAAAAACTACTTGAAATAATAAACAACTTCAGCAAAGTTGCAGGCTATAAAATAAACCCACATAAATAATCAACATTTCTATATATTACCAACAAAGCCCAACAGCAAGAGATAGAAAGAGAAATTCCATTTAAACTTACTGTAGACATTATAAAATATTTAGGAGTCTACCTCCTGAAACAAACCCAGAAACTCTATGAACACAATTACAAAACACTTTTCATGCAAATAAAATCAGATCTAAATAATTGGAGAAACATCAGTTGCTCATGGGTAGGCTGAGTTAATATAATAAAAATGACAATTCTACCTAAGCAAATTTACTTATTCAGTGCCATACCAATCAAACTACCAAAAAATTATTTTATAGAGTTAGAAAAAATAATAACAAGATTCATTTGGAAGAACAAAAGTTCCAGAATATCAAGAGAACTAATGAAAAGAAATGAAGGGACAGGTGGCCTAACCATTCCAGATCTTAAATTGTATTATAAAGCAGCAAGCATCAAAACTGCTTGGTACTGGCTAAGAAATAGAGTGGTGGATCAGTGGAATAGGTTAAGTATGCAAGACACAGTAGTCAATGACTATAGTAATATACTATTTGATAAACCCAAAGACCCCAGCTTCTGGGATAAGAACCCACTCTTTGAAAAAAACTGCTGGGAAAACTGGAAAAGAGTATGGCAGAAACAAGAATCCACCGTTCACCTCCTGATAGAGATCCCAAATTGAAAATACCGAGGAATATAGTAGCCAAATTAAAAAATTACAAGGTCAAAGAGAAAATACTGCAAACAGCCAGAAAGAAACATTTTAAATATCACGGAACCACAGTCAGGATTACACAGGACCTTGCGGCTGCTATATTAAAAGACTGTAGGGCGTGGAATATTATATTCCGTGAGGCAAAGGAGCTTGGATTACAACCAAGGATCAACTACCCAGCGAAAATGAGCATGATCTTTCAGAGAAGGAGGTGGATAATTCAATGAAATAGGGGACTTCCATACCTTCCTGATAAAAAGACCAGAGCTCAACAGAAAATTTGATCTTCAAATACAAGACTTAGGAGAGACATAAAAAGGTAAACAGAAAAGAAAGAAACAACATGTTATTAATAAGGGCAAACTGTTTACATCCCTACAAGGGAAGATGGTCCTTGTAACTCTTGAGAACTGTATTGTTATTACACCATGTTAAAGGGGTATACATAAAGGGGGTGGGTATAAATTGACTTTGATGTAATGATGAAAAAAATCTAATCAAGTGGGTTAAATGGATCCAAGTAAGTGAATTAATCTGATCTAACTAAGAAAATGTACTGAGAGAAAAGGAGAAAAGGAGGCAGACAAGGGTAAATTACATTAGAGGAAAAGGCACAAAAACCTATTACAAAAGAGGGAAAGAAGGGAAGGAGATGAGCATTGTTTGAACCTTACTCTCATCAGATTTGGCTTAAGAAGGGAATAACATAATCAGTTAGGTACAGAAATCTAACATGCCCTATAGGCAGTAGGAGGGAAAAGGGGAAAGAAAATGGAGGGGGCTAATAGAAGGGAGGTAGGACTGAGGGAGGCAGTGGTCAAAAGCAAAACATTAGTGAGGAGGAGAAAGGAGAAAGAAAAAGCATAAACAGGGGGGAAAAAGGATGGAGAGAAAGATACAGATAGTTATCGTAATTGTGAATGTGATATATGAGTGCAATGGAATACTATTGTGCTATAAGAAATGATGAACAGGCAGACTTCAGATAAACCTGGAAAGACTTATATGGTTTGATGCTGAGTGAAGTGAGCAGGACCAGGAGAACGTTGTACACAGTAACAGCCACATTGAGTGATGACTGACTTTGATAGACTTAACCCCTCTCAGCAATACAAGGATCTAGGACATCTCCAAAAGCCTCATGATGGAAAATGCTATCCACATCCAAAAAAAGAACTATGGAGTTTGAATGCAGATCAAAGCATACTATTTGCTATTTTTTTTTCTTCTGTTGTGTTTTGTTTCTTCTTTCTGGTGGTTCCTCTTAGTTCTAATTCTAATTTACAACATCACTGATGTGAAAATATGTTTAATAAGAATGTATATGTATAGCCTATATTATATTGCATGCCGTCCTGGGGAGGGAGGTAGGGAGGGAGGGGAAGAAAAATTTAAAACTCAAAAGCTTATGGAAGTGATTGTTGATAAATCAAAACAAATTAATAAAAAACAACAAAAAAACAACAAAAAAATAAATATTAACACTTCCTCACCAAAAGGAGGAAGAAAACTGATAGATTGCCTTAGATCACGTGATAAACAGGTTGAAAACTTACAGAAATACTTCTGGAACAAACAGACACCACCTTACAGTAAAGGCTAACAATAGATACATGACATTGAACTTACAGAACGTAAGTGATAATGCTTTACCTCTGGATGGAACCTATGAAATGGCTAAAGTCCAAGAGGGAAATTGAGAGACCGTCCACGGATGATGTCCAGGTGGATTCAAACAGCAGTATGTAGATAAGGAAGCATTAAACCTGGAAGGTTAACAGTTAGCTCAGTCTTGACCAGCTTAGCTCCTTTCTCATCAAAAACACTTACTCACTTATCACACAAAAGAAAACCATGGATAGTAATCAGACATGTTCGTCAAGGCGAGGAGCAAAATAGTTTTCAGGAAGGTCATATAGATTAATTTAAGTGACAGAATACTCAAAGACCAGAGGGTTCTGTAACCCTGGAATGAGATCAGATCTTAGCTCAATTGGGAAGAAAATGATCTCACCTTATGAGTCCCTTCTTAGTAGTCTTTTAGGTTGCAGCCACTGGGAATGAATGGACACATGAGGGAATAGTTTTGCTCCAAATTACTAAAGTACCTGGAGTCTCTTTTTCATCATTTAAAGTTTGTGCCTTGTCTACTCTCATCCTATCTGCTTCTTTCTTCCTGCAATCTCTTAACCAATTAGGTGTTATATTATTCTACACCTATGAGTGTCACAGGGATATCCATATCGGGACCGCCAATCTCACTTTGGGGCAAGGACATGTATATATATTATCTGCTAATTAAAATTATAAATATTGATTATAGTCTCATATTAACCAATTCATAGTTAATGTTTAATAATAGATAATTCATAATTAATATATATATTTGATCAATAATGATAAATAAAAGTAAAATTTAATAATAAATAATGATTAATAATGCCTCAACCTGGTTAATATATTACCTCATATTAATTAATTATAGACACCTTTACTAAATTAAAAATAGCCAACATTACTTTTTTTGTAACGGGGTTGGCCCATATTCCATCCCTTATGATCATGTGGAGGGTGCTTGGCCAGTGCAATGCCCACATGAACTTTGGAGCTTGCGTTTCATGTGAGGAAGAGAAACCTCTTTGATTGTCTGTGGAACCAGAATTGGGGTGTACCCCAGAAGGCTATAGTCCTTTTGATGAAGAATCTTTCTGGGTTTGTTGGCATTGGAGAAAAATCTCATGTTACTGAGAGTCTCTGAATGGGTGAAGGGCCCCAATCTAATGAGTCCTTTCTCATTTCCAGCTGGCATGTAACCAAGAGCACATAGCCATGCTGTTGCTTCTTTAGGTGTTGTGTCTATTTTTCTTGCCTTTAGGAGAAAGGTTGGAGGTGGCTCTGACTTTCTGTGATAAGTCAGTCAAACAAGCCACCAGGAGGTCTGACAGAGGGGTCCAAGTCAGGTTTTGCAGCCAGCCAGTCCAGCATGGAGGCTAGAAGAAGCCCTGATAGACCTCCTGGAACCAGCCTATCAGTAATGGGGATGAGAACTCATCCAGTGGCTATGACTCATTTGGATATGAACGTGGTGGGACCAAGACTATGTAGAAATTCCTGAGCCCATTTTCCCAAGGGACTGAAATAGTGCAGGAGAAAGTGGGCTTCCTAGGTGCTGGGGGATGTGGGGAAAATGCTTGGATTCTCATTCTTTTTCCATCTCCAAAGTAAATATCTCTTTGTAAAAGTTAGTTGATGTTTGGTTAAATGGAACTCTACCATTAAGCACTGGCAGTTAGCAGTATGTACGAGGTTCTTGCTGTTCAGTGGTGTCTGACTCTTCATGACCCAGTGGACCACACTGTCCATGGAGTTTTCCTGGCAAAGATACTGGAGTGCTTTGCCATTTCCTTCTCTAGTGGATTAAGGGAAACAGAGGTCAAGTGACTTGCCCAGGGTCATACAACTAGTTAGTGTCTGAGGCCAGATTTGAATACAGGTCTTCCTGACTCCAGGCCCATTGCTCTATCCACTTCACCATCTAGCTGCCTCTGTGTGAGGTGGGGGATACATACATGTCTGAACAGTGGCTTAAGAGGATGGTATCAGAGAAAGCCACCTCAAACCCTTACAAATACTCCTAAAACCTTGAGGGGAATATGGAGCCAGTCTTTCTCTAAGGGTAGTGAGCTTGCAATCATTATATTAGAGGATTTAAAAAAAAATCAACCAGTTTATAACCCATTATCCAAATTCCTTCCCATGTTTGGATAAGTTTTGTCAAACTGTTTGCAAATGGACTGGTGTCTCTCTGTGGTCAGTTGCTCCAGGAGCAACTGACTCAAGGTCAAGTCATTAGTCTCTCCTGAGAACTCCTTTGTTAATCACATCGAAGATGATTAGGTCCTGACTGAGCAACCACTTACTCACGTAAGGCCCAAGATTTTGACTTCTCAGTCAGACTCAGACTAATTTATAACCACGACTACACCTGTCTGATAGCAGGTTAATAACAGCCAAACAAAACACATTTCCAGGCAGAATGGCCACCAGATCTATCTAATTAATCACCAAAGTTTTACTGGGTGAGTAAGGAATCTGAGACAAGGAGAGAGATTTCTGCCTGGGTTAAACCAAAGCCACTCTCAGAGTTTGCCAGAGGACAGTGTCAGACAACTATATCCTTGCCCCACCCCCACCCCCACCCGCACTCCCAACACACCCTCTCAGCTTCTTTTTTCCACTCCGAGTACTCTACCTTGAGATTTCTATGGTTACCACCTTCCCCAAGCTATTTCTGAGTTACTTCATTTACCCATTCTCATTTCCTACATTCTCACCTTGACACTGATTGCAGCTTGTCCCCATTTCTACTTCCTGTTGCTTGTATCTGATTACATAGGGGAGAGTGTTTAGGGTCACCATTTTGGCCTTCTTTAGCCACAGGCAATGGCTGTTTTACTTTATTTACACTAGGGGTGAAGTGTTAGTCTATATTAAGGAAAGCTTATCATTGATTTCTTTGTTTTGGTTTCTTCTGGTCCAGCTTGGATCCCGGCTTGATATTGTTATATGGGAAACACAGCATTCTAGAAAGGTTGACACATCCCATATGTTTTTTGGGGTTGCCATACAGAAATACATTCTCACTGTGAATAGACAGAGACACCCTTTTCAAGTTCAGAGAATTACTCAAGTACTATTCATTTGAAAAATGTCACTTTCTTCCTGATTAGAACAAAGGGAAATAAACAAACAGGTCATAAATTCCAGAGAGGATGCTTGTGCAACACCTGCCCGAGCTTTAACAGCTTTGCTGAGACGCCTGTGAAAGGCAGAAGACAATGGGAAGTGGCTTTCATTTGACTAAGGCTTAGTTTGACTTAGAAGCCACTTGACATTTATATGACTCTTAGTCTTCAGAGTATGCTCATACTGCAGTTATTGCTATAATTGGTGATATTTCAACCTGCCAAAGACTCTATGATTTTGTGGATGTGGGTTTTCCTCTTCTAATGCCTATAGCAACCCCTGCATGTTTTAGCATACAGGCTGTGGCAATGAGGATGTGCTCATAGCCACAAAAAATGGGATGAACCTTTGCTCCAGGACAAAATTTAAAATAAAAGATGTTAAAAGAGGAAGCCAATGGAGTGGTGGATAGGGCACTAACCTCAGTTAGGGTGAATGGAATTCAAGCACGTATTGACCCTGTGACTATAAGGGGAAGGGAATAAGCATTTATGTAATGCCTGCTTTGTGCCAGGCGCTATGCTAATTAAATCCTTTACAAATATCACCTCATTTGGTTCTAACAACAACCTTGTTATTATTCCTATTTTAGTAAACCAAGGTAAACAGAAGTTAAGTGACTTTTCCCAGGGTCACATGGCTAATAAGTGTCTGAGGCCAGATCTGAACTCAGGTCTTCCGGACTCTGGGCAGCCAGGTGGCACAGTGGACAGAGCACTGGGCTCAGAATCAGGAAGATTCATCTTCCTGAGTTCAAATCCGGCCTCAGACACTTACTAGCTGTGTGATCCTGAGCAAGTCATGCAACCTTATCTGCCTCTGTTCCTCATCTATAAAATGAGGAAGGAAATGGGAAACCACTCCAGCATCTTTGCCAAGAAAAACCAAAAAATGGGGTCAAAGAGAGTTGAACAAGACTGAACACATTTCCCAGCTCTCTAACCATTGTATCACCTTTAGCAACTAAAGCAGTGACTTAATATCTCGGTACCCTAGGTAACTGTCTAAAACCATAAGGAGCAGGACAGTTACTGACTGGGAGAGGGAGTTCCAAGTCCAAAACTAATAAAAGCATCAGTGTGTACCAAGAAAAAGTTGAAATGAAAAATGTATTTCTGAAATTTTAAATAATGATTTTTAAAAGATTATATAATTTAATAACTTGATGCATTGAAATTTTGATAGCAGAGGAACTTCTTGAACAGAATCACAACAACTAAATTTAGTGCCTAACTAGCAAATAATTAGTTTAAAAAAAGGAAGCCACCAGTTGTTCTCCTTCCATGGGTGCCCCACCATGAGCTTTTCCCTAGTTTGGTCCCATTCTGCTCTCTGATCCTTTGTCATCTTTCCCCAACCCTACCCCACCCATGGTGTTTCTTCAGCATTAATTGCAGAGTTTCCCCCTTATGAGGGCTTCTCCATCCCCACCCTCCAAACACGTGATGATGGTGATCTTTGGTCTCCACCATAGGGTAGTGCCTTGAGAGGGTGTTGGATAATTAATCTATTATTAAATGAGGGCTCTGTTTATATTACTATCTGAATGGTAATCCAAATTCTGCTTTTTTAGCTTCCTAATTACTTTCTCTATTCACATTAACCTGTGTTTGGTTTTCAGCTTCGATGTATGTATTTGTAAATATTGACAAAAGGAGTTATATAATCATTTTGCTAAAATTATAAGGTGTTTGTCTTGGAAACATGCTTAGATCACCTTCCCATTGTGGACATCTTGTTGATAGGACAGAAGGAGCTTAAGACGATCACCTAAGTCTCTTGTGAGGAAGCCAGCCCTGCTCATGGTACCTAAAAGCAAGCTGTGAGACCAACTGTGGTCTGCAGAACTGTCTGTGTCTGTTGTCTGTGTCTGTGTGTCCATCTCTCTTACTTGGAGAAGACAGACAGAACAGATCTGTTCTGGGAGTTGAAATGTTTGCTAGTTACCCAGGTTCATAGCCTTGGTGTTATCCTCAACTCCTAACTCACTCCACGTATTCAATCAGTTGTCAACCTTGTTCATTCTACCCCCATGATGTCTCTTGTATCTAATTCCTTCTTTCTTGTGAGTACATGGCAAGCAATCTGACTTGGCTCTCATTACCTGACTACCTCTCATTACCTTTCACTTGTAATTTAGACATACCTTCTTAATTAGTTTTCTTGCCTCAAAAATCTCCCCACTTCAATATATTCTTGATATAACTGCCAAGTAAGTGTCCAAAAGCATGGGTCTGACCATGTCATCCCCCTACTAAAAAAAAACAAAAAAACAACCCAAAACAAAACAAACAACAAAAAACTCCAGGAGTCTCTTATTAGCTCCAGTATAAAATATTTCTTTGGTATTTACAGTTGTTCACAGATTGGCTCCATCCTGTAGTTCCAGTCATAATCCACATTATTCCCCTTCATGTTCATCCAAAAAGGCCATCTTGATGCTTCTCATACGTGACTCTCTACCTCCTTCCTCCATGTCTTTGTACCAGCTATCTTCTATATCCTTACTTCCACTTCTTGGAACCCCTGCCTTCCTTTAAAATTCAGCCCAAGTGCCACTCTCTGCATGAGGCCTTTGCTGGTCCCACCTCCTGCTACTGTGATTGTCTTTGGTATAACCAGCATTTGGTGGTCGAGTTAATAGATCTAAGCTTGAGGCAATCCTCCCCCTTAGGAGTGACCAGAGAAGTGGCTTTTGTGAACCAAAATTATGCACTTATACCAGAAACATTTGAAGATGGGGGAGGAGGGCGTAGATAGATATAATTCTAATATTGTACTCCTTCAGAGCCTGAAGAAAAGAATGGCCAGTCTTGTGGTATTCCTGGGGCCAGCCTGCTCCCACCTTCCTTCAGCTAGCATTCTGACAATGGAGATGCAAGAACTTCAGCCCTCCTTCTCAGAGATAGTACAGACCTTAGGATATATCTATCCATGTCTCCTTCTTTACATTTAGACAAGTCATGTGGACATACATAGGTTGCATAAGGACACACAGACATACCTATATTATGCAGATTGTCTCCTCCATTAGAATATATGGTCCTTGAGGGCAGAAACTGTTTCCCTTTTGTCTTTGTATCACCAGCATCTAGCCCAGGTTTTTAATAAATGCTTGCTGATTCATGAATTACGCCCATGCATAGTTTTCCCCCTCAGGAGCAGCCTATGGCGACTTGTACAGAAACATACAGCAGAGGTAGATATATATTGGAACTTGGTCTGAGAGGAAAGATCCTGAGAGTGGAGAGAAGTATATGGTAGAAGTAGACCCATTCAGTTCAAGATGGTAGTTCATGGAGAATGAAAACTCCAACTCTTGTGTGTTGGTCTCGCAGCTCACTTTTATATACCATGAGGAGTACTCTCAATAAAAGTTCATCCCCATGAGTCTCAGTTAGCCAATCATGTGGAGTACTCTGTGTTTTATCAGCAAAGCACTAGTGGGCATACCCATATTCCATGGGAAAGTGCTTCTTAGATGTCTCTGAATGCCTACATCCTATAATATCATCAAGTCCATGGGGGGAACTCATCAAGTTGACTGGGGTATCCCCTGATTGACTTATCTTGCATTGATATAGTTCTATCATATTTAATAACATTTATTGAATTTTTATATCCTACTTTATATCATATCATAGTTATTTTCATGTGTGTCTTACCCTTCTGACTAGACCATATACTTAGTGAGGGTGAAACCATGCCTTACTCATGAATTTAGTCCAGATAGTGCCTAGCATTGTACCTTGAGCAAAAAACACTCACTTACATGAATGAATGAATGGTTGAAGGAATATAGTTATCGATCACCATTATCCTCCTGGAATACCCTCTTCCCTACTCTCAGCCTAGTTTTTCATGTTTCCCCTAAACTACCTTTTCCATCTTATCTCCCACTACTCTCCAAAACAAATCCTTTATGCCAATCAGACTCCTCTGCTCTTTCCCCCCATCCTTTGCCGCTAACACGTACACACTGTCCTGGTCCCACATCTTTTTTCCTACTATCTGAAATGCTCTTCCCACCAACCCATCTCACCTCTCTACATCCTATCCATCCTTTGGAGGCCCAGTTCAAATCCCACCTCCTGGAATCAGAAAGGACCTCAGCAATCACCTAATCCAATTTTCTATCCAATGTAGAAATCTTTTCTATAACCTGATGAAGAGTCATATTGTCTCTACTTTAGTATATCCAATGTTGAGTGAATTTGGACCCTATAATGGGTAATATAATAAGATAACCTGAGGATGCCCTCATAAAATGGTTATAGATTGGATAATACAGTGCCTTCAAGCTTCTTAGAGACATATGCTTAAGGGATACAAGATGGTGGCAGAATTCCTCCAGAATATTCTCTGAATAGTCAGCTCCAAGAATAATTAGAGCATACAACTTATGGAGCACGTGGTGAAGCCATTCTCTTGGGTGCTCTGTTAATGGTTGTGATGTTCCACATTTAAATGCCCAGCTCACTCCCTGACCGCCACTCCCTTGTGCACGTTGTCTCATTATTAAAATGTATTCTTTATAAAGAAAAGCATAAACCTAGAATCTAAAGGGGGGTTATCCATCAGTTTGGGGAATGGCTGAACAAATTGGGGCATATGAATATAATGTAATAGTTTTATGATGAAAGTTAATTTCAGATGAATATGTGTAATATGTACTGATGTAGAGGAAAGTAAGAAGAACAAGGGGGACAGTTTATACAAGGATACCAATATAGGATGAAAGACTTAAGAATTTTGATCAACAAGATGACCAAACATTTCTCCAGAGGACCTGTGATGAAGCGTGTTACTCACCTATTGATGGAGAGAAAATGTATTCAAGGAACAGAAGGAGATACACATTTCTTGACATGGCCACTGTGTGGTTTGGTTTGGTTTTATTATGCTTATCTCTTATGAAGTTTCCTCCCTTATCTTCAGCTCTTAATTGGGTAGTTAGGAGAAGGGGGTGGTTAGTAATAGTAATGCCAAAGAAACAGAAAACAAAAAACAGTCATTGAAACATTTCTTTTAAATGCACAGAAGGGAACAACAAGAAAACCAGAAAGAAGCACAGACAAGCAGAATTGTTTTGAAAGACATTATTTTAGGCTTTTTTTTTTAAAGTAAGCAGTATGAAATAGAGATTCATATTTTAAAATATGCTCTTAATTTTTATTGAGTCATGTATGTGAAAATGTTCTCTCTTGTTTTGGTGTTTAAATTCAGAATAAAAGCTTTTAAAAAGGGTAGTGAAGCCCTCAGATCACAGGTAGCTCATTCTAGTTGAGTTACCCAGAGTTAAACAGCTAGTAAAATTCTGAGGTTCTTCCTTATTCCAGGTTCAGTGTTCTCTCCACTACACCACCTAGCATCCTACATTAAGGAGAGGTAGCCTGATACGATGGAAAGAACACTGTATTTCAAGTCAAGAAATACCCTGTGGGTATAGCCTACTTCCAAAACTACAATACATAGCTCTGTCATGACAAGAAAGTCACTTAGACTCTCTGAGACTCAGTTTCTTTAGCTGTAAAAGGGGAATAATAATAATATTTATGGT
The DNA here is from genome assembly GCF_900497805.2 of Vombatus ursinus. NCBI lineage: Eukaryota > Metazoa > Chordata > Mammalia > Diprotodontia > Vombatidae > Vombatus > Vombatus ursinus. Next base: position 1,858,374 of record NW_020951391.1, on the reverse strand, counting down.
ACTTGCCTCACAAGATTGTGATGAGGATGAAATGAGAGTCTATAAAAGTGCCTTGCAATCCTTAAAATGTTATATAAATGTCAATTTTATAATCTTATCTGGAAAGTTTACTTCCATTAATGTAGGTTAAAATTAAACATGACACGCTATCATATCTGCCATCTTGTATGTGGACAGTGTAATTTGGGAACTTAAATGCAGGATGCTTTATTTATCTATGTTAAATTGCATCATTCTAACCTATTGAGATAACAATTTCAACACTAATTTTTTGTGACTTGTGCTAGTTATTCCTCTTTTGTGTTACCTGGAAATTTGCTGAGCATGGCTTTCTCTGTCATATCATGTCACAATATCTAAATAAGTGGTTAAAAAAATATGAAACAGAGGAGGGTCCAAAGCCTGAGCACTGTGGCATACCATTAGAGATCTTACTCCAGGCTGACATTTCTCCATTAATCAAGACTTTTGGGGACAGGATTATTAATCAAAAACAAATTAACTTAATATTTACCATATTTTAGCGTGTGTTTCCTCATCTCATTCACAACAGTACCATAAAAAATTCTGTTACTTGCCATTTAGTTATCCAGAGGCAGTATATCTGCAGCATTCTATTGGTGGACCAGTTTGGAAATACTTTAAGAAAAGAATCAAGATCAAAGATTCAACAAGGATGACTTGGATTTGGATGATTTTGGACAATTCTAACCAACAAGGAAGAAATGGCTGATGAAGGGGTGGTAAAAAGAACCTTGGAGAAATGTCATCAAGTCTTCTGAGAAATCATTATAGTGAAAGGAGATGACATTGGACAAAGTCAGTTGTGCACCCCAGACTTTAGGAGAGTTTTCGAAACATTCAGAGAAAAGATAGGTATCATCCAATACAGACTTTAAAGACAGAAATAAGATAGAGACTTTATAGGGGAGGAGTAACAAGAAATCTTTTTTAAAGATATTCTCATGACATAAAACAGTATCTGATCCCATTTACTCATCTTGCCCATTTCCTTCCCCTAATTCTAAAGTTGTCAAGAATGAATCATATACTTGGATTTTAATGGAAGCCTTCCCTACGCGCCTGAATTCTTAGTGACTGGTCTTTCTTGACTGTTTCTACAGCATCGTGTCACTCATTGGGCACTTGCCACAGACTGACAGAGCTATTTTTCTCATGTGTCACTGCATCACCCTGACAAGAACGAAAGCTTCTGGAGAACAGGCAAATTTTCTTATACTTGTTATGGATAGAATTTAGAGACACGAGGGACTTTGAATGTTATTTGCTTCAGTCCTCTTCATTTTACAGATAAAGAAATCGAGGCCAGAGAGATCTACCTCTTGGGCTAGTATACTTCCCGCTCCACCATGTGGCCCCTTTAAATGTTCTCTAGGACTCAGCCATTATGTGCTCAACAAATATTTGTTGGCTGACTACGAGTAGGAAAGCATTTTTATTATATGCCTAATAGATGACAGGGGCAGGGGGGAGAGGGGTGGAATAGAAGCATATATTATCTCTAAACAACAGCTCTGTGAGAATAAACTACTCTGGGAGGTCTATTGCAGAGTCAGAAATACTACTCACTGGCTGGGCACAACTAACAGGCCACACTTTCCTTAGAGCTGCTTAACCCTAAAATGCCTTCCCCAGAGGATTTCTTCTTCCTTTTGTAAATCTCACTAACAATCAATTTTTATAATAGTAGCTAACGTTTATTTAGCACTTTAAAGTTTGCAAAGTGCTTTTCTTATTAATTCCCCTCAGGGAACTGAAACTGCTATCATGACTCTGGGCCTGATGTAACCCCGGCATGTCACCTGACCTCTCACTGATCTTTGCACTTCTCTCTCTCTCTCTTTTTTTTTTTTTGGTGAGGCAATGGGGTTAAGTGACTTGCCCAAGGTCACACAGCTAGTAAGTGTCACGCGTCTGAGATCACATTTGAACTCAGGTCCTCTTGACTCCAAGGCCAGAGCTTTATCTACTCTTCCCTCACTCTTGAGCCCTCTCTGCTAAGGTCTAGGCTACCTTACTTTCTAATTACACATCAGAGTAAATTAGGATCGCCAATCAAATGGTAAATGTTTACTAAGTGCCTACTATGTGTTAGGTACGTGTTAGACACTGTGCTAAGCGATAGTGATGCAAAAAAGCAAAAGATAGTGCACCTGTCCTCAAGGATCTGATAGGGAAGGCATGCAAACAAATTTATACAAAGTAAGCTATGCAAAGCAATATATACGGGACAAATAGGAAAGAATTAACAAAGGAAAAGCACTGATATCAAGAGGGATTAGGGAAGGCTTCCAGTTGCAGATGAGATTTTCATTGGGACTTAAAGGCAGCCAGGGAGGTCAATAGACAGAGGGGAGGAGGGGGAGCACTCCAGGCATGGGGACAGCCAGAGAGAATGTTGGGAGCCAAGAGATGCAGTGTCTTGCTCACCAATACAGACCTGAAAAGGACCCAATACAAAGATAGTACTCACTGGCAGGGAGCAGAGCAGGAAGTCCAACCCAGAACCTCTGACTCTAGATTCCAAGATGCTCCATCACTAGGTTCAGCCTAACCTAGGTCTTAATAGCTCTTAATGGCTGAACCTCTTCTGCATAACTTCTTTGGGAGCTTCAAAACTCCTGGCCCTTCTAACTTCACCTCCTGGACTAGTTACTAATTTTCCTACCTTCAAAGGCTGATGACTCATTCCCCATTGAAGAGGCTGTCCAAAAGTTATGTTACAAATTTACAGTACCCCATTATATTACAATACAATGATATTAACGCAGATAACATCTATGGACAAGAAGAGAATGAGAGGCATTGTTTCATCACAGTCCAAACTTCATTTCTACTTAGCACATAGAGACACACCCAGATACACATACACAGTCCTGTACCCATATCCCTTGTATCTGACCTGGGGGCCCCTTAGATCAATTCTGCTGTGGATAAGACCCAGCTTCCTCCCAGGTAGGAGGAAGTCGCTGAAGATAGCCCTTAAGGGTGGATGCTTGAGAATTGACACGAAATGTGTGTGTTATCTAGCTGGCTGCCTAATCTCATTTTAATGAGTTTTTGTTGTAATAGAAATGGAAAGACAGAGTGCCTGTGGTGACCTGACCCAGATGCCATTGAGACAGGATTTGGGAGTTGAGCCCGAGAGTGTGGGTACTAAATCCTGGGACCTGTCCAGAGAAGTGGGAGATCACAGGGGTGATAGAAAGAGTGAGAACCTAGAATGAACCTCAGAAGTCACTGGGTTTTACTCCTTCACTTTATGGATGGGAGAACTGAGGCCTAGAGACAGGGATTTGCTCAAGATCACACAGATTATAAGTGAAAGAGCTGGGATTCAAACCCAGGTCATAGCTTGTATGTACAATAACTTCTTTCACTCCATGTGGTACGTAATGAAAGTACTATTGTCCCCACTTTATGTATGAGGTAAGTGAGGCTTGGAGAGATATTAGTATAAACTCGTTAGTTAAATTAGTAAACTCGGGTTTATAGTTAATCATCTCTTAAAGAGAGAAGTCCTCCACTCACTTTATGAACCTAGCTCCGGTTACTATGGAAACAGTGGAGTCTTTTTTTTTTTTTTTTTTTGGTTTCCTTCCCCCATTCCCTCTAAGCCCACCCACCCTCCAGTCAGGTCCTGATCTATCACCTATTGAGTTCAATCCCTCCTCCCCCCATCCCTGGCGACCCTGCTCTATGACTCCGGATAGCAGGTTGTCACCCCCTTCTCCTGCTCCCCCTCCCCTCCCTTTGTAGACCAAAGGAAGTGATTGGGGAGGGGTTGTACCCTGATAACCCTTGGTCCAGATGGCAGCCCCCACAGTCTCTGAGTCCCCAGCCCCCTAGCACCTCCTGCCAAACTGGAGCCCCGGGGGTCAAAGGAATGTTGAGCAATCCTTGGAATTCCAGGGGGAAATTGAATGCTTTTAAATTCTATTCAGGCCTCCTGAGCTGGGCTCAGTGCCCAGACCCAGCCTAGAGACTGGAGCCTGGAGACTGGAGCCGGCTGGGCCTCCTTCTTCCAGCAGCTGGGATTTCTGGGGGTGGGGGTGGGGGGAGCTTTTCAGTGTTTGTTTTCTCCTCCTCCTGGCCCGGCTGCAGGACACTATTGCAGTGAGGTCATGGAAGCCCTGCCCCAAAGCTTCAGTGCTAGCAGAGGCCTGGCTGGGCCAAGCCAGGCAAAGCTGGGCCCCCATGGGCTCTGGACTCTTCATGGCCCAGATACCGTGGTGGGGGTGGGCTGAGGGGATGCGGAAGGAAAGGAGTGCAGGCACGGTGGTGCCTATGAGAGGTCTGTCTACTTTTAACCTCTCCTCATCTTCCCTGAACACCCCTCTGGCCAAGAGTTCACTGGGAGCCCCGACAGGGGCCCTGTGTCTGAGTTATAGTCCACACTGCCTGCACCACACCCTCTATGCTTGGTTATTAGGGAGAAGGGAATTTGTTTTGAGTGGTGGAAACTAGGGAGAGACTTGAACACATGACAGTTTCCCCAAACCTTAGGGAAAAAAAATCAAAGCAACAGAAGAAGGCAGAATGTCTGAAGTGGCTGTGCCTGGGGTCTGGACCCTCCTAGCGGCCTGCACCAGTGGTGGCATTCACTTGCTGGGTGGTCTCTTTCTTCCTAGTCCCTCACAGGAGGGCCAGGGATTACTATTTGTATGGGACCAAATGATCCTTTGTCAAGTTTGACTCTCAAAGATAAAGCCTCTGGTTAACTTTACTTCTATCTCCCTAATCTCAGCTTTCTTTGTTAGCCTCTCTCTAATGGGTCGAGAATGTCTGTGATCCAGTTTGAATCTCAGAGGTCCTGAATCCTTTCCTCCACATTGAACAGCTTGTTTAGTCTTTACTGGGGGAATGAGGTGGGGGTGGGGGGAGGAGGAAAGTGTCTTTTCTAAGTGTCCCACGATTAGTGTTTGAAATGAAAGCCCACAGGAGAAAAGCGGACCTCTCCTCTCCTTTTCTGCTAGTGCTTTTGGGGGATACATGAGAACAGAAAGAAACAAACAATGGAGGGGTGAGGAGATAAGAAAATGGGGTACCTTAGCTGTAGTCCCAGAAAAAGAATCTAATGGACCATCTTCTTGCTGGTTTCTGAAGGCAGAGACTTCTTTGTGTAACCTGTAATTGAAAGAAGGCCAGGCAATCAGTTTCTACCAGAAGGAACCCTGGCTTAGGAATAAGGAGACTTAGATTGTATTTACCAGCTTTGTGAAGTTGAACAAATGGGGCACCTAGGTAGTCCAGTGGGTAAAGTGCAGGGCCTGGAGTAAGGAAGACCTCAGTTCAAATGTGACCTCAGGGGCAGCTAGATGGTGCAGTGCATAGAGTACTGGCCCTGGATTCAGGGGGACCTGAGTTCAAATCAGACCTCAGACACATAACACTTACTAGCTGTGTGACCCTGGGCGAGTCACTTAACCCCATTGCCTAGCCAAAAAAAAAAAAAATCTGACCTCAGATTTGTGTGTGATCCTAGACAAGTCATTTAACTTCTATTTACCTCAGTTTCCTCATCTGTAAAATGGGGGTAATAATAGTACCTACCTCCCAGGGCTTTTGTGAGTTACAAATAAGATAATATTTGTGAAGTGTTTAGTACGGTACCTGGCATATAATACGGTACCTGCTATATATTATTCTGATTACCTGACCTCTCTGGTGCCTCGGTTTCCTCATCTGTACAGTGAAGAAGCAAGATTAGTCCAGGATCTCCACTCGTTGATAATAGTGCCCAACATGACTGGTTTTCCAGTGAAAGCCTCTGGGCACACAATCCTTCTTCCTAAAGTCTATGAACTTCAAATCTATTTTAAATCTATTGAATCTGTATAGATTCAATGCTGATTGGATAGAACACAGTCTCCAACTTGGTTCCCTTGACTGTCCAAGGCATTTCCTGTTCCTAAACTCTGAAATTCCTTTATCTCATCACAATTTTTATAATTTCATCTTTTCCTAATCCTTATAACCCCTAGCTGTATTTTGTTCTCACCATGACTGCCTAGTCTTCTCTCCCTACACCCCCCACTCAGTTCTTTCCGAGGCTGTGTCTGCACTGGCTACACTCTTCTGTTCCCATTCTCTTCCAACCTATCAGACCACTACTTCTCAGTATCCTTTGCTGGATCTTCTTCCAGGTCATGCCCACTAACCCCAGATGTCCCCCAAAGGCCTGTTCTGGGCTCTCTTGTCCCTCCAGACCAGTGGTATCATACTGAAATCGAAACAGGGACCACTAAACCACACATAAGCATCCCTACAGGCCACACATTAGCTTAGTTTTGAAATGTAAGATTATCTATATTTTAATACATTTTTATTTATTTTGCTAAATATTTTCCCAATACATTTTAATCTGCTTTGGGCTTCACCCATTTGTGTTGTGGGTCACACGCTGCTCATCGGTAGTATGTTTGACACCTCTGCTTTATACTGTCTTGCTTATTGATCTCATTAGCAACCAAGGGCTTCATTATCATCTCTATGCAGATGATTCTCATCTATATTGGCAGTCCTAATCTCCCCCTGCCTTTAAGGAGTCCACGGTCTAATAGGGGAGCCAACGTGCAAATCACTATCTACATGATACATGACATTTACAGAGTCTGTATCATGCATGTATGTAGACAGTGATTGCACATTGATTCCCCTATTAGAACGTGGGCTCTGTGAGGGCAGGAACCAGGTTTTTGCCTTTTTTGTGTTCTCAGTGTTTAGCACTGTGCCTAGCACATAGTAATAATAAATGCTTGTTGACCTACAGTTGACTGATTTTTGAACTGACTGAAGGTGGATCTGCCTTGTGGTCCTTCCAGAAACCTAGGCCTTGAACCTATAATCTCCACACTTCTCAGTGTTGATACAGCAAAACAAACAAACAAACAAACAAACAACAACAACTTGGGGATACAAGACACCTGGTTCTGTTCTTTACTCTGCTACAAGCTGGTCCCATAATCATCCAGCTTACTTGTCTGGGCCTCACTATCCTCACCTATAAAATAGAGGTGTGATGGGGAGAAGAGTAGAGCTAGGAACAGAACTGCCAGGAAAGAAAGAAAGAATGAATGAAAGAAAGAAAGAAAGAAAGAAACAAACAAACAAACAAGGAAGGAAGGAAGGAAAGAAAAGGAAGGAAGGGAAGGAGGGAGAGAGGAAAGAAGGAAAGAAAGAGGGAGGGAGGTAGAGAAAGAAGGAAAGAAGAAAATAGGCAAATGTGGTTGTAAAAGAACATAACAGATGTGACTGATATTGGGGAGCTGTTAGTTAACTGATTGCATGTGTGGAGTATGGGATGAGGCAAAGGGAAGTGTCAAAGATGACTCAGGTTTTTGAGGTTTTGAGGGAACAGGAGATAGGATTATTAAGAAGTTGGGAAGTTGGGGGGAGGGGCAGGTTTGGGGGGGGTATGAGTTCTTTTTTTTAGTCATGTTGAGTTTTAAGTTCCAAAAGGACATCTTAGGGGATTTTTTAGCAGGCATTTGGAAAGAATTGTTTGTGGCTATTTACTCTGATGTATAAATTATTTAATGTGACCCCACCTGAGGAATTTGCTCTTTCACAGAGGATCAAACTCCTATTTTACTGAAGCCAAAGAAATGAAACTCTAATGATGGAATTTTAGGAATTTATTCCTAAAGGTACAATTTTAGTTAGGGGGCTTTCATGAAGTCTGGAAAAACACTTCATAGATAGCTACCTACTTTGTCACTCATTGGGCTACTGTGAAGTTCTTCTGGGTCTATTTTATTTATTGGCAATTGGGGTTAAGTGACTTGCCCAGGGTTACACAACTAGTATGAAGTGTTTGATCTGAGTGCAGATTTGAACTCAGGTCCTCCTGACTTCAGGGCAGGTACTCCATCTCTTGCTCCACCTAGCTACTTCCCTTTCTGGGCTATTTTAATAGGTTCCTAACTAGGCCCACAGTCTCTGTCCTTCCCAATCCATCTTCCACATTGCTGCTTGCATATTACTTCTAATGCATTCTTCTAACGGTGTTACTCCTCTCTTCAAAAGCCTTCGTTGGCTCACTAGTTCCTATGAAATAAAGTCTAAACTCCAGCCCTTTCTTGTACTACTTGCATTCCTTTTCTCTGATCTAGTTAATTAACTACTTTCAGAGTACTCAGGAGACTTGTCCTCAGTCCTCTGCTCTCTTCTCACACTTGCCTCTTGTCTAGAATGGATTCTCACCCCTCACACCCATTCTTGGCCTGTTGAGGTTCCCTCCTTCTTTCAAGGCATAATTTAAGTATTAACACATCCAGGAAGTCTTCCTCAACCTGCTCCCAGTGGTATGCTAGAGAGGGCTTGGATTAACTCCTGTGAGCCAATTATTAATTATTAATTAATTATTATAATATATCATATTATATAATATATCACATATAATATTATATATTATACAATATATTATATAATACATAATATAATATATTATATATAATATTATGTATAATATATAATAATAATATATAATTAATTAATTATTAAGTGGGGGCATTTACACCTCACAAATCAGCCAATGCTATAAATCAGGGTTTTATTCATTGTTTTTAAGTTGTTTAGACTTAAGAAAGTGATGGAGAAAATGGTAACAATTCAGATTAAACTTAAAAGTGTGTCTTATGTACATTTTAGGGGGGCAACTAGGTAGTGTAGTAGGTAGAGTACCAGCCCTTGTGCTCTATCCAGTGGATAGAACCTGGAATCAGGAGGACCTGAGTTCAAATCTAGCCACAGACACTTACTAGCTGTATGACCCTGGGTAAGTCATTTAACCCCAATTGCCTAAAAAACAAAAAAAAACCCCAAAAAACCATATCCTACTTACAAACTTTTTTTTTGGAGAGACAGTTGTTAAATATTTACTAACACACCATTGCACTAGTTGAAGGTAATCACTCAATCCTCATACTTCTCATAGCATAGTCCTTTGTACTTACTCTACTATTTCTTTAAATATGTGTTTTGGATATATGCTCTTAGAACAGCAGGATCCAGAGCTAGAAGGACCTTAGAGACAATCTAATTCTCTTCCCTAATTTCACAGATGAGGAAACTGAAGTCCAGAGGTGAAGTGATATCAAATTATACTCCATCCCCCCTCCATTAGGTTATAAATTCCGTGAGATTGAGATCCTTACCACATCTCTCTCTCTGAATCCCTGGAGTATCTGGTATGTCCAGACATAAGGTACCTTGAACATAGTTATTGCTTAACGCCTAAATGTCTGTTTGTTAAGTTGAATTTCAAGAGAGCAGTTTTTGTCTTTTCGGGAAGAAGAGAGAAGACAGTTTTGGAGGAGGCTGTGGACAGTGGAAGGAAGGATAGGACGGAGCTTGAAGACCGCCTAATTTTCCCAGGACTGGCCCTGCTTATAAGGTCCCTATTCGTCTAGCTTATTTTGGGATTGTAGGGGTAGGGAGGAACCCTCCCCCTTCTCCCTTCAAGGCCCATAGTCTCTGAACAGCTCAGCCACTGACAGGGCTTCTTCGTGGATGGTCACTGGAAAGAGGACTGGCCCAGCCAGGCCTGCCCTCTCTGTTCTTGGTCCCTAGGAGTCTGAAGGGGATCTATATTATTTCTGAGGGGCAGGTAGTTGGCCTCTTTTCCACCCTTCTCCACTCATCATGTTCCTGAATGAAGCTGTCCAAGTCTTGTATTCATATACCAACTCACAGTCATAGTAGTTTACATGTTGTCTCATGTTTACAGCCTCATTAGGCTGTGACCTCCTTGAGGGCAGGGGCCATTTTGGTTTTTGTCTTTCTTTGTATCCCCAGTACCTGGCATATAGTAGGTGCTTAATAAGAGCTTGTTGACCTCTAGAGTACTTTAAGGTTTACCAAACCCTACAAAACAGTAGTGTAAATGTTATCCTTATTTTGTGGATGCTGAAACCAAAACTCATGGTCTGAGTCAGGATTTGAACCCAGGGCCCTTGTGATTCCAAGTCTGGTACTTCTTCTATTTTAACACCTAACTTCACAGAGAACAGGGTCTACCTCTCCAAAATCGACTGTTCACGTTCACTAGAACTGACCTTTGGCAGCGTTGTGAATGAAGTAGTCAAAGCCTGTCTTTGTGGCTCCCTCCCTACACTCCACCCCACGCCCCTAACCTTCAGCAATAATACCAAAATAAATTCCAATGGCCGTTGGACACGAAACATTATAACAGTCAGAGTGAAACATCTGGTCCCATCGGTAAGAGTTTCAACGAAGGAGAAAATATTTTTTAGCTGTCAATTACAACCTAGAGAAAAAATTCGGAAGAAAAAAAATTTTGATGGGCCCTTAAATCATTACAGGACATCGCCTCAGCTTGACCCGATACTCAAAATAGCTTCACTGCACAACAACTGAAAATACAAAATTCAAATGACGACTTTAAAAAAAAAAAATCTCAGAATAGGCCGCCTACCAGGAGTGCTGCAAATATTTCCATCCAGCCAGAATGCTGTGGTGCTAGCAGCTGCTATGCTACATACAGGGGTAAATTCTGATAAGCTCATTCGTATTGAACTGTTGGAAACTTACTATGTCACCTCTTCCAAGAATAATTATATTTTAGAAGAGGGTAGGGATAATACTTAGTCCAAGGGAATTAAGGGCTAATGGCATTTCAGCTTTCAGTGGGAATGATCTCTGAGAACAGAAAGGCCTTTCTATCTTTCTGAAGTCACACAGATTTGGCCATAAGCAGGGTTGTGTAGTGGTAAGTTTAACAGATTTGGAGTTAGATGACCTCGGCTTGAATTCTAGTTTTGTTAGATCTTGAACTAGTTACAGTCTGGGTCTTGGTTCACTCATTTTATTTATTTATTTTTCTAAAATGATGTTTATTTGTTTGTGAGGCAATCAGGGTTAAATGACTTGCCCAGGGTCACACAGCTAGTGTCAAGTGTCTGAGGCTATATTTGAACTCAGGTCCTTCTGACTTCAAAGCCAGTGCTCTATCCACTGTGCAACCTAGCTGCCCCGGTATACTCATTTTAATAAAATGAGGAGACTGGATTGAATGACCTCTAAGGTCTCTTCTATCTCTAAATATTATGATCTATGATTTGTCCTGATTACCTAGAAGACTCTGTTGCTAACTACTAATTAGCCTAAGTCTATATTACCAGGGAACTGTACCTAGATGACTGTGATGCCAACTACTAATTATCCCATCTGTTTTGTTTTTTAAGGTGTTATTTTCCTCAGTATTTTTGCATCTCCTTTACCAAGCTATTGACTCTTTTTTCATGAGTTTCTTGCATCACTGTCATTTCTTTTCCCAATTTTTCCTCTCCCTCTCTTATTTGATTCTCAAAATCCTTTTTGAGCTCTTCTAAGAATTCTCTTTGGGCCCAAGACCAATTCACATTTTTCTTCAAGGCTTTGGATGTAGCAGTCTTAACTTTGTTGTTTTCTTCTGAGTTTGTGTTTTGATCTCCTCTCTCACCTTAATAACATTCTATGGTCAGGTTCTTTTTCTGTTGCTTGATCATTTTTCTAGCCTAATTCTTGACTTTTAACTTTATGTTAAAGTTGGGCTCTGCTCCTGGGGTGGAGGAATAACTGTCCCAAGCTTCAAGTTTTTTATGCAGCTGTTTTCAGAGCTAGTTCTGGGGGTCTGTAACTTTTCAGCTCTTCCAAGGTGACATGATCTAAGGAGAGATCTCTTGGCCTGTGCTCCAGTCTGTGAGAGACCATAAGTATTTTTTTGTGAACCGGAACTGTGACCAGAGTCCCTGGTATGCTAATGTTCCTCTTTGTCTAGGATTGCGACTCAGGACCGTGACCTAGATTCCTGTATGGGCACTGCAACAGAGTCCTGCATCTACTGCCAGTAAAGTATCCCTGTAATCTCCTTTTGACTGATTGTCTGACCCCCTACTGTCTGTGGGCTAAGAGCTCTGGAAGCTGCTGCTGATTCAGTGGCCCCCAAGACCTGATGCTGTCTTGCTGGGGTATTGCCTGCACTGGACTGAGTTCCACTCTCACCGCAGTGCAACAGACCGCTCCTCACAATAGTTTAAGTTGTCTTGGGCTGGAAAAATGATTTTACTCCATCCTTTTGTGGGTTCTGCCGCTCCAGAATTCATCTTGAGGTATTATTTAAAGTTGTTTGGAGGGAAGTCTGGCAGTGCTTAGGTGAGTCCCTGCCTTTTCTCTACCATCTTCTAATTAGCCTAAGTCTAGATGACTACGGAATTTGGTATTGTAGCCATATAGCCAAGAGGCTAACTTTGCAGAGGACCTTAGAAAATAGTTTCCCTGGACTAATGGTAGCCATCCCTAGGGGCTGGATAATCACAAGCCCTTCAGTCTGTTGAACTGAATTCAGAGCCATAACTAGGGTGGTATGACTGGGGCTTAATCCGAGTGTGATGAATTTAGAGGGTGCCAGATTTAGAGCGAACTTATAACTTGTGGTCCTTCTGCAGCAGAGAAACAACAGAGCACCTAGTTAGCAAGTATAATTTACTGAAACAGGAAGCTACCAGGTGTCCAGATAATATGAGCACCTTCTTCCACCTTCAATCCACTGCTCTGGATGGTACAGTAAATAAAAGAGTACTGGGTCTGGAATCAGAAAGACCTAAGTTCAAATTTGGCTTTGGATATTTACCATGTGACCTTGTTTCTTAACCTCTGTTTGCCTCAGTTTCCTCAACTGTCAAATGGGGATCATAACAGCACTACTTCCCAGGACTGTTGTGATGACCAAATGAAAATATGTAAAGCACTTAGCATGGTGCCTGGCACCTAATAAATGCTTATTCCCTTCCCAGCAGTTAATTTGTGCCAAGTTAATGGCTTGCAACCTCTGTTTCCCTCCTTTGGAGCAATGTTCCCCCAAATGAGAATCCATTTCATGCCATTAGCTCCAGGTGTGGTTTGTGATACTTGCCTCAGGTGGAAACATTTCTAGTTTCAGCTCTCTGGAACTGGAGGTGTGTGTGGGGGAGGTGGGGGGGTAGGGTAGGCAGTGCCTTCCTAGAATCAGCAAACTGGAGTTGGATTGGTGGGGATGTGGGGAAAGTTAGTGGCCTTACAGTACTTAAAAAAAAAACCAGATTATTTGTGATGATAAAAAGGTAGAAACAAAATATGTGTCCGATGATTGGGGAATGACTGAACAAGCCACGTGTATGAATGTAATGGAATGTTTGGGGGCCTTAGAAAAACAACAAATATGAGGAACTCAGAGAAATATGAGAAGGCTTGTATGAAGCAATGCATGGTAAAAGAAACAGGGCTAAAAGAGCAATGTTTGCAAAGTCTACAATAACAAAAATGCAGTCAGTATTAAAAAGCAAAAGAATTCTGGTCAAATGCAAAGGTCAGTGTTAGGACTATATGATCAAAGGTAAAGGAGACATCTTTTTTTTTTTTTTGCAAGGGGATTTGTTTAAGCATTTGTTAGAAAGGATCTTCAGTGTTAAAACAAAGTGTCTCAATAATCACTTTTTTTAAAGTTAATGACCGGAGTCTCATATGTACTTGACACTTTTATGGTTCCCTGATCTTGAAGATAATTTTTCCCATTGGTAAAGAATGAAATCCATACAGATTTATGACGCCTTTATGGTTGGTATTTGGGCAACAGCAATACCATACAGGCTGGCAATGTTATTGACATTCTCACTACCTAACTTGCTCATTTCCTTTTCCACTCTTGTAGACTCTGGATGACATCTTCTGGGCCATTTTCTGTGCATTTTAGCACAGGTAGTATGCTGCAGACTGTTTATGCCTTCCATGCATCATTCTGTTAAGCTTTGGGGTCACCCGAAATTGTTAGAGCTGCTTGATTCAAGGCCATAGAGCGTCAGCCAGACAATAATGATGGTTTTTTAAAAGTGGGCTTTTCTTTCAGGGATCATCTTAGGGTGAAATACTGCACAGTTTCTCAAATGTGATTCAACAGAATCTCCTCCTCTTACTTCATTCTGAGCCCAATTCTTATCCACATTCCCCAGCTGAAGATGACATGCATACTAATTGGCTAACTCAGTGGGTACCCAACCAAAGGCAAACAATAATCTGGGTGATACACATTTTTTATCCGCTTGGTATTTCTTTTGCAGATTGCTAAACTGATCTCTTTTGAGTGACTCTGGATCTTATTAAAGTGTACCTGATTTGATAAACAGGTCAAGTCAACAAGCATTTATAGGATATTTTCTATGTGCTGTCTACTCAACGGTCTCCAACAGCCCCAGAATATTCCATTTGGTCACCAAGGCCAAGAAGCAGGGGGCTGCCTTCCCTTACCACCATCCACCATGATGTCTTTAATATTAACTTGAACCTGATTTCATAGGTACTTAATGTCATTTGTATAGATGGAGAAGGAGGAGACTATGATTTCCCTGGTGCCCTCCCCCACCCCACCCCCCATCTCATGATAATTCTGGTGGTGGCCAGAGATAGGGAACAAGCAGGGTGGGGGATGGGAAGAGCAGCTTAGTCACACAGATCAGCCTCTGTTGGCTAGAAGGCAGAAGCATGGCAGATGGCCAATGAAAGCAATCTTGTTTGCAGATAAACAACTCTGGGGCTGGGGAGAAGGACTGGGGGAGAGACGGCCCATCTTTGTTTGTCTTAGATCAGACTGAACCAATCCTAGTTTTTAGCTCCCTTTCCCATCTCATCCCAGACCCTGTTCCCTTTCCTCCCTAAAACCCCTCTCTATAGACCTGGTGGTGGTGGCTAATTTCTTATCAAAATGGATAGATTAGAACTTTGTCCTCAGGGTCAGAAGATACTGCTGCTGATGGTAGATTACTATCTCAATATGGCTGCTTTTCCTCTCTGAGGTGGCCAGCTGTTCTCCTCTCTCTGTCTATATGAACAGACTATCTTTGGATGATGACCTTCCCTGCTCCAAGCATAGGCTGCATAGGGCCTTATCCCTCTATCTTCTCTCCAAAACAGTTCTACCTTATTGGGAATCATACCTTCCCCCCAGGTTGTTGTTGTTCAGTTGGGTCTGACTCTCCGAGACCCCATTTGGAATTTCCTTGGCAAAGATACTGGAGTGGTTTGCCATTTTCTTCTCCACCTCATTTTACAGATAAGGAAACTGAGGAAAACAGGGTGAAATGACTTGCCCAGGGTCATACAGCTAGTGTCGAAGGCCAGATTTGACCTCAGGGAGATAAATCTTCCTGATTCCAAGCCTAGTGCTCTATGCACTATGGCGCCACTTAGATGCCCTTTAATTTGCCTTTAATTTCTGATTGCCAGGCTGGTTGACCTGTGGCTGTGGTGTTCTTTCAGTCCATAGGTCTACCTTTGGGTCTGAAGTTATGCTTCAGCCTATCCTTTAAAATGATCCTTCTGGCTATGTGAGCTTTGCCTGCCACTGGATAGCTGGAGGGATCTTTTGATAGCATCCATTGTCTACACAAATCCCATCTAGCAGAGAGGTGCCCAGATTAGCTATTTGGCTATACCACCCCACTCTAGTTTGCAGGCAATATCTTGCCTTGCACGTTAAAACAGTTGACCTTGACTCACTAGCTCAGAGGTGGAGAACCTGTGGCCTTGAGGACACATTTGGCCTTCTAAGTCCTTGGGTGCGACCTTTTGACTGAGTCCAAGTTTTATAGAACAAATCTTTTTATTAAGTGGATTTGTTCGGTGAAGTTTGGATTCAGTCAAAGGGCTGCACTTGAGGACCCAGAGGGCCACATGTGGCCTCAAGGCTGCAGGTTCTCCAACCCTGAGCTAGCTGAATAAAGAGGGCAGGAAAACGTGTGTCCAGTGCTTTTTTGAACCACTCTAAGCACCAAGGTACTCAGAAAATACTTGGGGAGTGGGTAGTCTGGGAAGAATTTTAGGGAAATCTTATCACTTCTTTGGAATAGGGTCATGAGAGAATGCTGGAATGTAAGATGTGTTTGTATGCTTGGCCTTTGGAAAGGAATTGATAAAAAAGGGAGTTGGCTAAGTTCATTCAATTTTAGCCTGGCTTGGATACAGACCTGCTCCCTGAAACAGCAGGCCAAATAAATATTTTAAACCGAAGGAAGCAGGAGCTCTCCCGGGATAAAATGGGATGGTTGACTGTGCTAGGAAGGTAGAGGAGACTGTGGACAGGCTGTGGCATAAATGACTAAACCTGGCAGAAGCATCGGTAGTAGGGTGTAGCGGAAAGATTCTTTCCCTGTGTAAGGAATTTGGCAGTCTTCATTTTAGACCTGGCCCTGTCGATAATTAGCTGTGTTGTAGAGTGTAGGCAAGTGATTTCCCCTTTTGGGACCTCAGTTTCCTCCTCCAAAAAATGAGGTTGTTGTACTGGTTGGTCACTAAGCTCTAATGACCAATGGATCTATGACACCCTTCGCTAACACTCCCCTATTCAAAACCTTGGCATTATCTTCTCTTTCTCTCCCTCTCCTCTCAGATACATTCAACCACCACAGACTTACAGATTTCTTGACCTCAGTTTCTTCATCTGTAAAATGAAGAAGTTAGAATAGATGACCTGTAAGATCCTTTTCAGATCTAGAAAGGAAGGAAACAAGCATTTATTTATGAAGTGCCTACTATGTGCTAAGTACTTTACAAATATTATCTCATTTGATTCTCACAGCAATCCTGGGAAGGAGGTGCTATTACTGTCCCTCTTTTACAGATGTGGAAACCAAGGCAGACGGCAGTAAAGTGATTTATTCAGGGTCACACAACTTGTAAGATCTGAACTCGAGTTGTGCTTACTTCAGGTCCAGCTCCCTATGTACTGTGCCATCTACCTGGCTCAGTCCATGAGCCTCTCTATGAGTCTAGCTATGCAATATTTCTCCTATTATCCCCTCCTCTCTATCCAGATTGGTGCTCATTATCACCTGTCTGGACTATTACAACCATCTACTAATAGGACTCCCCATCTTCATTCTTCTTCCCCCTCCCCAACCCATTCCTCAGACTCTTACAAGACTTCTCAGGAAGACAGCTTGGGGTAGTAGATAGGGCACTGGGCTTACCAGTTCACCAACACTCAAATACTGTCTCAAATATGTACTGGCTTTGGATCCTAGGCAAGATACTCTCTGTGCCTCAGTTTCCTCCTCCCTAAAATGAAGGGGTTGTACTCACTGATCTCTAAGGTCCCTTCCAGTACTAAATCTTTGATCCTATGATAGGATAGGATTATCCGTGCATGTGCCTTTGGCCTATGAGCAGTACAAACATAGGCTAGCCACTCTATTTCTAATCCCCCAGGCAATTAAAACTATAAGCTATAAACTCATTGCCAATATGCATGGGCAGAAGGAAATCACCTCACTTGGATTTCCCCAAACTGATGAAATCACTGGTCTAGACCTAACAACAACAGTAACAATCTTACCTAGAGTTGGTCATGTAAATTATAATCTTACCTACTGCAAAAGGGCTTTCCTGGTTCCCCCAGGGGCTCATGCCTTCCCCCCTATACATAGTTGTTTATAGGTCTCCCCCATTAGTCTGTGAGCTCCTTAAGAGCAGGGACGGTCTTTCATCTTTCTTTGTAACTCCCGCACATAGTGCATGGCACATAGTAGGTGCTCAAAAAAAAAAAAAAGCTTGTCAACTGACTGACCAACGTTACTCTGGTTAAAACTTTCATTGGCTCCATATTAACTAGGAAGTCACAATCTGGCTTCTCATCTTCTACTACTTACTTTCTTGTGCTCTACATTCCATCCCAACTGCTCCAATTTACTATATATCATGTACATGCCCCTCATTTTCCCACCCTGTGCCTTTGGTCATGTTGTTTCCTGTAGCTGCAATGGCCTTCCCTTCTACCTGTTGAATTCTTACCCAAACTTTAAAGTCTAACTTGAATTTCACCTTCTCCAGGAAGCCTTCCCTGTAAGGAAATGGCCTTGCCCCTTTCAGATCTCACAGAGCTTCTCATTTGCACTTCTCATGCACTTATGTATTATTTTACATTACAGTTATTTGTGTGTGAATCACAAACCCTTACCTACCAGGCTGTAAGCTCCATGATGGTGGAGGCTGTGTCTTACTGCTTGTGTGGCCTTGGGGAAGTTATTCTACTTTCCTGGGTCTCATCCTCATTTGTAAAATAAGGGTGTTAGACTGGGTGATCTCTAAGGTTCCTTCTAATTCCCCAGTCATGATTCTACTTCATTGGCTATTTGTATCTGTCTGAGCCCAACAGGAACACTAATGTGCTGAAAGTCATGGGGCAAGGAACTATTTCAGAGAAACCTAGGAAGACTGTATGAGCTGATGCATTGTGAAGTGAGCAGAACCAGAAAAATGTAGTAAGTATACTACACAAAATAACAACATTGTAAAATGAACAGCTTTGGAAGACTAAGAACTTTGATCCACCACAGTTCCACAGGACTGAGGATATAACATGCTGCCTGCTCTCTGACAGAAGGGTTGATGGACTTAAGGTGCAGGATAAGACATACATTTTTGGAGATGGTGAATATAGGAATATATTTTACTTGCCATTGTTTTTCAGTCGTGTCTGACTCTTCGTGACCCCATTTGGGGTTTTCTTAGCAAAGATACTGGAGTGGTTTGCCATTTCCTTCTCCAGCTCATTTTACAGATGAGAAAACTGAGGCGAATAGGGTCATACAGTTAGTGAGTGTCTGAGGACAGATTTGAACTCAGGAAGATGAGTCTTCCTGACTCCAGGCCGGGCTCTCTATCCACTGCACCACCTAGCTGCCCCCATGTTTTGTTTGGTTGTGCTTTGCTGTGCATATATGTTACAAGGGCTTTGTTATTCTTCCCTTCTCTTCCCTTCCCTTTCCTTTTTAAGTGTGTGTTGGGGAGGTAGGACTCAGAGAAAATAAATTCTTGAAGAAAACTCATTTAAAAAGAGAAAAAGGGTCAAGCTTTGCAGTATAAGAATTCTGAGAAGGGAGGGAAAAATCAGCATAAACTAGCAGGAGAAACTTAATGGGGGAGATGTATATATGATAGGATTTGACCTGGAGTTTAGTGGGTATAATAGGTGATGGGCAGAAGGGTGAGAAGAAGGCACAGCATTAGGGGTAAGAACAAGTAGGGAGAAGAGAATTCATAGACCTAAAATAAGAAGGGTCCTCAGAGGCCACCTAGTACAACCCTTTCTTTTTTGTAGATGAGAAAACGGAAGGCCTAGGAAGTTAAGTGACTTGTTCAAAGTCACACAGATAGAAAGCACGGGAGGGAAGACTTGAACCCAGTTCCTCAACTCAAGAGTCAGTGCTCTTTCCACTAGAAACTCCGACATTTTAGGAGGTTCTTCTACCTTCTTTTGACCTTTCCTTCCTTTTTTATTGTGAACCTTTTCCTACATCTTCGGTCTACTTACAACTTACCCTCCCTTCTAGTCACCCATCTGTCCACTGACAGTGGCTTCCTTGCTATTGCTCAGACTAGATACTCAATCTTGCAACAGCTAGGTGGCGCCGTAGTGCCTGGAGCGCCATGCCTGAAGTCAGGAAGACTCATCTTCCTGAGTTCAAATCTGGCCTTAGACACTTCCCAGTTATGTGACCCTGGGTAAGTCACTTAACCCTGTTTGCCTCAGTTTTGTCATTTGTAAAATGAGCTAGAGAAGGAAATGGCAAACTCCTCCAGTATCCTTGTCAAATAGGGTCAAGAAGAGTCAGACACGGTTGAACAACAACAAAAACGCCTCCCTCGTGCCTGGAGTTTTCTCCTTTGTCATCCCCATCTTATGACTTAGTTGACTTCCTTCAGGTCCTGGATAAAATCATACCTTCCCTGAGAAGTCTTTCTGGGTCCGTCTTAATGTTAGTGATTACCCTCTGTTAATTATCTGGAGAATTTGTCCAGTATATATCTTGTTTGTACAAAATTGTCTCCACCATTGTGCTCCTTGATGTCAGAGAACAGTTTTTTTTTCCTTTCTTTGTATCTGTAACACTCAACATGATGGCTGATATATGGTAAGCACTTAGTAAATACCTGTTGTTTACTATCTAGCCTGAATAGAATACCAGCTGGCAGTTGGTAAGCAGTGGGAGGCAAGGTTAGATGGATGGTTAGGTCCAGATTATAGATGGCCTTTAAAATCAGACTTTCTAGTGGATTCGATTGACAGCTAGGTGGTGCAGTGGATATACCACTAGGCGTCAGGAAGACTTGTGTTCAAATCATGCCTCAGAAACTTACTATAGCTGTATGACTCTGGGCAAATCACTTAAGCTCTGTCTGCCTCAGTTTCTTCCCCATATAAAATTGGGATAATAATAGCACCTACCTCCAAGGCTATTGTGAGAATCAAATAAATTAAAGGACTTTGCAGATCTTAAAATGCTGTCTAAATGCTTGCTATTATTATTATTATTATTATTATTATTATTATTATACATTCTTGAGCTAGAGAACGAGCTACATAAACTTCAACCCACTGTCTCCCTACATAACACTTTCCCTAATTGGGCAATTATATGTTTTCACCGATTCCTGCTGGTTCATCTTGTCCACTGCCCTGAAAGTGTAGAGATCATGTCTTTTATGGTCCTTAAGTGCTTAGTACAATATTCCACACTCAGCAGTTAAACGGTGAGTTTTTATTACCTATCTGAAAAGGGCATGGGTCTGGACACAGGCCTGGCCATGCTCATATTGAAATTGCATCTTACTGGCTGCAGAGATTCCGCTAGCGTCCTGCTGAGACTGACCTGATGGATACAGCGCCTGTGGTGTCTGGGATGCAGCAGCATGAGGCTGGGGCTGCCTGAACAGGAGCTGAGACCGGTTTCCCCTTTTCTTTTCCTTTCCTGATATGTATAATGAGCTTTGGGAAATGGAGGTGGGGATCCCTGGACTTAAATTGTTATTTACCTTGCATTCTTTTAAAGTAAATGCTTTGCTAAATTGTATCACATGAATTATTCTGACCAGGTCAGGGGAGATTCATTAGATATGAGGATTCATGAGCCCTCAAATGGAGACTGATGATTAGCCCTTGAATATTATGGACCGGGTACTAGAAATAGGGGGGCTCCTTAGGGGAACGTGAATCATTTCGACATAAGCTCCTTGAGGGCAGGGATGGTGCCTGACACTTTGTATCCCATCCATTAGCGCACTGTTCCCTCCCCAGTGCCCTCCATATATATTTATTTGTTTTTTTAATTTCATTTTTAATTTATTTGTTAACTAACCAACGAGGTGCCAGTGTCAATGAATGTGAGAAGTAATTTATTTGGACCCCTACTCTATTCCAATCACTACTAATCAGTTTGATATATTACACAAATCATATAGGGATAGATAGGTTCTTATAGTGGGCCTCAAACTTTAATGTAATGTTCCCTACTTGTTTACTAAGTTATGAAGCTCACTTGTACAACCATGTGAATTCTGACAAAGATATCTCTGTCCTGTTTTACTCAAATTCCATGTCCAAACCCAGCATGGGTGGGATGCCTTGATGCTTTGGAAAGTTCCCCAATTTATTTTTTTTTAACCTCCAAAGTCTGGAGGTAATAAAATCCTTTTATTGAAAGGATTTGTTCTGTAAAATTTGGATTCAGTCAAAAGGCCACACTGAAGGATCTAGAAGGCCACAGGTTCCCCACTGCTGCTCCAGACTATTCTCCCTTGTCTAACACAAGCAGGTGATCATTTTGTGACCACTCAGTAGAGATGCCCCATGCTTCACCTAACCTGTGAACCCTCCTGCTAGTGTCATTTTTGGCCCACAAGAGTGAGGTCTATCAACCAATGAGATTCTGTACTTCATCATGCCTCTTTTGCATATTTGGAAACCCTACAACAACAAGGTACTGGAAGAAGGGGGCATCTCGGATTGTGAGGAAGATCTGAGGTCCACTTCATTAAAGGGGACAATGGACCCTTTCATAAAGTGTCATTGGCTCAGAGCCCTCTCTTTTATTATAGGTTAGACAATTTTAACCCTCACATAAATATGATGTGGGAAAGAATGATACATGGGCAAGAAACAACTGTGAGAGGAGATTCAAGAAAAGTTAATGAATTTATTTAGAGGAAAGGAACAGAAACTAACATTCAATGAATTGCTTTTTCGTAGCAAGACATCAGAGTTAAAAGATTCCTGTTATTGAATTACATTGGCCATTCTCCATACCTAGAACTTCCCCAACTTCACTTTCCATGAAGAGGCCCATCCCTCTTTCAAAATTTAATTTTTCCAAGAAATTTTCCTAAAGCATGACTTTCGTTTTGCCACATTCAGGAATCTCCCCAATACTTTTGGAGATAGCTCAGAATTCAATGGCTCCTGGCTATAGCTTTCTGTTTCCAATCTTATATCTTTCTTGTGGATGTATGAGTAAGTTTTCAACTCAATTTTTATTTAGTGATTAAATGTATTTAGTGCTCAGAATTGTGCCAAGCCCTGTGAATGATACAGAAGTTGTATTTTAAAGAGAAAAGAGATTTTAGAGGCCATCTAGTTCAAAACCCTATTTTTACAAATGAGGAAACTTGAGGGCCAGAAAAGGTAAGGGAATCATCCAAAAATCTCACAGGCCCAGATTTAGACTCAGATTTTCTGCCTCCAAATAAATTACTAAATAGTAATTGCTTGTCAATCGGTTGTTTCAGTCGAATCTGCTCTCTTGATGATCCCATTTGGGTTTTTCTCGGCAAAGATACTGGAGTGGCTTGCCATTTCCTTCTTCAGCTCATTTTACAGATGAGGAAACTGAGGCAAACAGGATTAAGTGATTTGCCCATGATCACCAAACTAGTACTTAGTCTGAGGCCAGATTTGAACTCAGGAAGACTCGTCTTCCTGACTTCAGGTTCAACATTCTATCTGCTCCCTAAATAGGAATACAAAGTAATATACAATTAAATAATAACCTTCACGAACCTCAGTTTATTCACTTGTAAAATAAGGGAATTGGATTAAGTGATCTTGAACCATAGAACCAGAAAATGTGAGGGCTGGAAAGGCTCTCCAGTTTTTCTGAGATCTCTTAAGTTTCCAGCATAGGACCTGGTCAACAGTGCTACAAGGAATTCAGAGGAGAGAGAGATGTTTGTAGACTGGGAGCTATTCTGTGGCTTCTTGGAGAGGTAGTAGGTCTTGAACAGGACCAATAGATGAGTTATTTTTTGGTTAAATGGAAAGAAGAAAATAAAGTCATTCTAGGCAGGGAGAAGAGCATGAACAGTCTTTTGGAGTAGAGGTGATAATGGCCATGTTATGGTGTTGTATAGACAGTGAGAAGACTGGTGTTGGAAAGCAAGTCATTAGTACTGATCCCATACTCTGCAATTTAGGCTCAAGTCTGCCAGAAACAATTTTATTTAAAATGAATCTATATCCAAATAATTTCTAGCCTGGAGAGACTTACCCAAATGGCATAATCCCTCATGCCCTCCGACATGATGCTTTGCCCCAAGACCATTTTGGGTAACATAGGAATCTTGAACAAGGAAAAGAGATCTGAAAATAGTTTGGGTTAAAATTCCAGAATTTATTGAGTAATCAAGTCATTACCCTATTCTCATGCTGGCCCACCCTAAAATTAAAACAAAGGGACCTCCTCCCTTCCATTGATTTGTTAATTCTTTCTCAAAACAGAAGGGGGGGTCTTAGCAGAATGATTTCGGGTGAGTAGGGAGGTGAAGAAGTGAAATGAAATTAGAATTAAATTAAATCACCCTTTTGTCCTTCCCAGGAGTCTATAAAGGACTTTAGAGAAACATATTCTCTCTCTTAATATTTTCAGTTTTACTAAAATTAGGCATCTATTCTGGCTTGGTTGGACTCAAACGTTTGTGTAGTGGGAGATGTTTGGAAAGGTAGGTTAGGGCCAGATTTTTATTTGATTATAGATTTGACCTTGAATGTGAAATTGATGTGTTTGATCAGAAGCCTTTGGAACATGGGTCAAAAGGTTGAATTTTAATGGGCTCCAATGATATGGTCAGCTTTGAGCAAAATAGTGAAGAGCCCTATCTTTGAAAGGCTATTACTGGCTTCTGCTTTTTGCAAAGGTGAGGCCACTGAAGGTTTTTGAGTATAGAAATCATGTGATGAAAGTAGCCAGTTTCGAAAGATTACCTGGTAGAAGCATGTCCTCTCTTCCTCCCCTCACACATCAAGGACTTAAGTCTAAAAATCATATTTTCCTTTACTTTCTTTTTTTTTTTCTTTTGAGGAAAGGCAGGCTAGCCATGTTTTTATTCATCTTGAGTTTGGCTCCTGATTCTACCACACCGCAGCTTGAGTACCTTCTCCTCCCCCAGCTCTTCGTGTATTATCTTCCCCAATTAGAGTATAAGCTTCTTGGGGGCAGGACCCATATTTCTTTCTGCTTGTATGTATGTTCCCAGAACTTAGTACATGCCAGGTACAAACTAATTAGTGCTTAGTAAGAGCTTGTTGACTTCTTGACTCCTGAGGGATACTCTCTGTGCTTTTCACAGGCATTACTTAACAAGGGAAAAGTGCAAATTCAGAAATTATAGCTAGGACGTATCGGGGCAACCCCCTTACTCAAATGTGAATTCATACCTTTTCAAAAACCGTAACTCATAACCCCCTGTAATGTGTTTACTTTTACCATTCAATGAAAGGATATAATTGTTGACTGGAAAGGCATTTAATAACCTAGCATAGTAAGGAAAGTAGCGATAGAACCTTCCCCTTCAGTAGTGGGGAGAGTGGGCACGTGGAGGTCAAGGGAAAATGTGTGGTCAAAGAACTTATGTGTAGGGACAAAGACAAAAGGAATATATGTATCCAAAGCATACGCATGGAGGGGGCAACTCACACTTTCAGGCTGCAAAATTACTGCCATCTTCTGGTGATGTCATCACACTCGCCCTTGGGCATGTTCTCCAATGATCTCTCTTGATATGGAACTGTTAGGCCCTGCTGGACTGGGCATGAGGTTTTAGGGCTTCCAGCTACCTGAGTGAAACTCTCCTTCATTGGAAGTCTTCAAGCTGAGGCTGGATGTCACCGTTGTTGAGTATATTCTAGAGGGATTCGTGTCTGGGTCCCACTCAGACCGCATGACTTCAGAGGTCCCCTCCAAACCACAGACTCTATGACTATATTCCTAGTAAGTAGCAGGTGGGGGACCTGTCAGAACACAGCTAGAACTAGAGACTTCTCAGATACAGTCAGGCAGTCACAGTTAGCAAGCAGTGACCAGCGTCTGGGCCCCAGGCCATGTGCACCCCAGAGGCGCCAGATCTACCCACTCAACTCTACAGCAGAGCATTCTTCCCTCTTGACTGGGCTTCCTCAGGGCCCGCTGGCTAACCAACACTCTTCTTCCCCACCATCACCCTCCAAAGGCCTATAGGAGGAAGGCAGTAGAAGGCAACATCAAGCACAGTGAGGCAAAAGCTGGAAATGGCTCATTGGGAAGGGGCTGGGGAATGTGTTTTCATATCCTCTGAGATGGACTAGTGAAAACTACATCTGGTCCCAGCTCCCCAGCCCTGCCTTGCTCTGCCTGCTGCCTCTCTCCTCGCACAAAGCTGTGAATTGTGGTCTCATTGTTTTGGAGCCTATGGCTCTGGCAGCTGCCAGGCCTGGCTTTTGTCCTCAGCTCCTGAGTCATAAACCAGTGGAAAGAAGATGGAAGGGACGGTGTCTCCAAACTGTTCTGTCCTGGGCAAACTCAGCTTCCTCTTTGTCATCCCAACAGTGAGGAGAGACTCCACCTGGGTTGTATTAGTAGGAGGTGGGGGAAGGAAGTGGGCATGTTGAGGATAAAGGAATCTGGAAAAGGAAAGCGTAGGGAGACATTCCAAATTCCTGGGCTGTGTAAAAATCCCCTCACAGCTCCACTGTCCTTAGAGGGCCAGGATTAATAGGGCCCTTCAGGAAGTGGGAAATTCCCAGCAGCTCCTGATGGGGGGCTAAAAAGTGGGAGAAGGGGTCAGCCTTCACTAACGGGGCCCTTCCTGCCCTTTGGCAAGTCCCGATTTCCTTCCTCCAGTTGCAAGCTGACCTTTTTGATCTAAGTGATCACTTCTGGGCTGGAGTGGACTGCTAGATGCAGAAGTCACATGCCCGGTCAAGTGCTGCTTCTTGAAGACTTAGAAATAGTGAAGGCTCATTCTGAAGGGTGAGGAAGGGTCATGTAAGTAGGGAGAGCAGCAGCAAGAGGCTAGGGGTAGAGGAGCAGACTTTTGTAAGATTTAGCAATGGAAGGGCTCTTAGGAACCAGATCTAGTCCAACCCCTCTCCTTTCATAAAGGACAAAATTGAGGCCCGGAGGAAGTAGTGATTTGCCTAAGGACCCATGCTATTTGTTAGTAGCAAAGCCGATATTTGAACTCAGGTCCTCTGATCACACCTCTAATGTTCTTTCCATTATATGATGCCTATGGATAAATTAACAAATGCACAGATGGAAAGTCATTTATTTAAGTACCTATTAGGTGCCAATCTCTGTGCTGAGCACTGGGGAGACAACTAAAAAAGTTGAGATAGTCTTGGCCCTCAAAGGGCTTACGTTTTCATAGGAAGGAGGCACATCTGGGGTAGTGGTGGCCAGAGAAAGGTGTTTTGGTGTGAGAAGTCGTAGCAACAGTGAAGGAAGCAATAGGATACTACATTGGCACGCTCTTTTCAGAAGCAATGGTTTGACTTGATTACTTATCCAGAGCAAAAGATGGAGGGGGGAGGAGTGAGGGGAATGGTGCTAGGTATGTGGAATCAGAGCAGAAGTCAAGGTACATGGTCAGTCTGGATCAGCTGCATATATTGGCCCTCACCAACCAGGAGAACATGGCCCCAAGGTGGGAATTCCAAAACTGGGTTGCTTAGCTCCTCCAGCCCTCAGGATGAGGTCTCTGGGAGCCCAGTTTGGAAGGTCTAGTAGTGGCTGGCTACAATGGCAAGAAGAAAGCTGTGTTCTAGTCCCACCTCTACAATGAATTAGCTTGGCAAGTGACTACATCTCTCCACGCATCAATTACTTTCTCTGTACAATGAAAGAGACTGGGTCATCACTAATATCCCCTTGAAGTCTAACTTATTAGCCTTCTTTATCCTATCCCTGAACTGGGGCTTGAATAATTTGTGCTGTGGAAGTCCCAACACATTCCTTTACATCAGAGTCACAGGTGTACACGTGTTATCATCTGGTTAACCAAAGATGGGGTATTATCCATCCCAGTTACTCCCAACTTTACCTAGAATGGCATTTTCCATGTGGGATATTCCAACTTCTTTCAGTCATATTGCACCCCACTGTACAGTTACTGCTGTTCCCCATACACAGCATACCATCACCCCCTTCCATGTTTTTGCAGAGGTTGTCTCTGCTGCCTGAATGCACTCCGACCCTCCTTCCCTCTACCTCGTAGATTTTGTAGCTTCCTTCAAGATTTAGCTCAAGTACCGATTGTTCTGATTATCCCCCTCTCTTTTGGGAGTACCTCTACTCTCCTTCCCCCAAATTACTTTCTATATAATCTGGATTTACTTCTCTGTGGACATGTTGTCTTCCCCTAGCACTTAGCATTGTGCCTGGTACATAATTGTTGTTGTTCAGTCATGTCTGACCCTTCATGACCCCTTTTGGGGCTTTATTAGCAAAGATACTGGAGTGGTTTACCGGTTCTTTCTTCAGCCCATTTTACAGATGAGGAAACTGAGGCAAACAGGGTTAAGTGACTTGTCCAGGGTCACACAGGTATTAAGTATCTGAGGCCGTTTTGGATTCAGGTCCTCCTGACTCTGGGCTCTGTGCTCTATCCATGGCACCACCTAGCTGCCCCTAGAAAGTAAGCTATTTAAGTGCAAGGGCTGTTTAGTTCTGTCTTTGTATCTCTGACACCTAGCACTGTGTCTGGTAAGTAATGGTACTTAATAAATGCTTGCTAAATGTTGAATGAATGGTATACTAGGTATTCAATAATATCTGCTGGATGAGTATTGAATAACTTTTTGTCCTTTTCCACTTTAGAATTCTCTTTTATGGATTGTTAGAAGGTGCAGTGGAGAGAGAGCTGGGCCTGAAGTCATGGAGACCCGAAGTCAAATCTAGGTAGCCTCAGAAACTGATTAGCTGTGTGACCCTGGGTAAGTGACTTCACCTCTGTTTGCCTCAGGTTCCTAATCTGTAAAATGGGGATCATAATAGCACCCACCTCCCAAGGCTGTTGTGAGGATCAACTGAGATGACAATTGTAAAG
Source organism: Vombatus ursinus (assembly GCF_900497805.2). NCBI lineage: Eukaryota > Metazoa > Chordata > Mammalia > Diprotodontia > Vombatidae > Vombatus > Vombatus ursinus. The sequence continues at coordinate 1,830,189 of NW_020951391.1, read as the reverse complement.
CACTGTGCCTGTTGCATAGTAGGTACTACCCAAAGGCTAGCTTGTTACTGTTACGATGATTAGTGTTTTCTTCACTTATGGAGGTACAGTGCTGTATGGTTTAGAGGGCACAAAACTCTAAATGCAGTTTAGAATGGAAATAGAAGTTTCACATTGGTACCAACTTTTTAGAGACAACTCATGATTAGTCAAACATCATGGTCCTAATGGGGTAACTTCTAAGTTGACCTTCTACTGTCTCTTTAGCCTTTCAGTACCCTAAGTCTTACTTGGGAGGCAGCTATGTATATATATGTATGTGTATATATATATATATATATATATATATATATGTGTGTGTGTGTGTGTGTGTGTGTGTATATATATATACACACACACATGCATGGGTATATATGTGCAAAAATACATACTATATGTGCATGCATATACATGTATCTATGTATGCACACTACATATACATATGTATATTTATAGGTATATACATGTATATGTATCTGTAGCACATTTCAATGTGTATGTATATTCATGTGTGTATCTATGTGTGTATTCACAGGTCACACTTTTTTTTGTTTCAATGTATCTATTGTCTGGGTTGTGTGTACGTATGTGTGTGTGAGCAGGCACACACGTGTTCATAAGCAACCTTCATGGACCATCCGTCAATGGCCCATATTGGAAGGCTCCCAATTCCAGGAATTTTCACTGGCTGTCCCTCATGTCCTCCTCATCTCTATCTCTTGGTTTCCCCAGCTTCCTTCAAGTCCCAGCTAAAATCCTACTTTCTGCAAGAAGCCTTTCCCAAATCCCCCTTAATGCTAGTGCCTTCCCTCTGTTGATTATCTCCAATTTAGCCTGGTATATAGTTGTTTGCTTATTGTCTCTCCCATTAGATGTGAGCTTCTCGAGAATAGGGATTTTCTTTTTTCCTTTCTTTGTATCCCGGCACTTAACACAATGCTTGGTATATAGTTGGTATTTAATAAATGTTTATTGACTGACTGACTTTGCAGCTTAGTAGGGACTGCCAGAGCTCATGCTCCTCTGTTGCAGTTTTCACAGGAATCTCAGAATGGGAAGGTACCTCGGAACTCAGAGGCAAATCAGTCCAACTCTAGCTGGACAAGAGTCCTTTCTACTACATACCCAACACATGGCCCTCCAGCCTTTGTTTGAAGACCTCTGGTGAGAAAGAAACCATGATTTCCTGGGGGATTCCATTCTACTTTTGTCCAGCTCTAATGGAGGGGAAGATTCTCTTAATGGGGTGTCTAAATGCGAAACTTTCACCCACTGCTCCTAGTTTCGCCCTTTGGGGCCGAATAGAACACACCCAATCCCTCTTCTTTCAAATACTTGAAAACATTTGTTGGGTTCCCCTAAGCCTTTTCTTCTTCAAACTAAACACTGCTAGCCCCTCCCCCAATTCCCCCCTCCCCGTTCCTTCAACTGATCTTTATGTGACATGATTTCAAGGCCCTTCACCATTCTGGTTTTCTGGATACTCTCTGTCTAATCAATGTCCTTCCTAAAATGTCATGTCCGGAATTGAACACAATCCTTCAGGTGTGGTTTTATCAGGGCAGGGTACAGTGGGACCTATCACCCACTTAGTCCTGGACATTTTATTTCTCTCTCCATGCAGTCCAAGATTGCTTTCTCTTCTCTTTTCTAAAAATTGTTTGTTTATGTCATATATGGGTTATGTGGGCTCTCCCTAAGCCTTACCTTTCCTCTATAATGTCCTATAGCACCCAGGACACAAACTAATACAGTTATACCTTCCACATGGTGGGGATTATGGGTGTGACCCCCCCCATAATATTTTGGCCCTTCCTTCATACCAGAGAAGAAGTCTGAGTTATTATGGTACTAAAAGATAAAATATGTTGATATTATACAATAGTATACATATATTTTATGCATTCTGAGTCTCTAAACTTTTTCTGTGTCATCTGCTGGCCCTCAAGTGTTGTTTGTGGCTATTGCAAAACTCCCCCAAAATTCCCATTTAATTTCTTATGCCAACTTGCAATATATCGAAACCACAATGAGGAAAGTTGAGATGTGAAAGGGATAACTGTACTTGCTCATTTAATCAGCTGACATTTTTGGAGTCCCTGGTATATAGAAGGCACTGTGTGTGTGCTTCATACTGTTGAGGATACAAAGACAGTAATTGACTTCAAAGAGCTTATAGGCTAGATGGGAAGACGAAGCATGTGTATAGAAAAAGACAACTAATAATTCAAGGTCATATATGTTAAGTGCCCAATAAATGAATGAATGAATGCATGAATGAATTAATGAATTAATAATAGCTATCATTTATATAGTACCTACTATGTGTCAGGCATTGTGCTAAGTGCTTTACAAACGTTATCTCATTTGATCCTCACAACATCTTTGGTTGATAGGTACTATTATTATCTCCATTCTGCAGTTGAGGAAACTGAGGCATATGAAGTTAAGTGGTTTACCCAGGGTTTCATAACTAGTAAGAATCTAAGCTGCATTTGAACTCAGGTCTCCCTGACTTCAGGTCCAGCACTCTATCCACTGCACTACCTAACAGCTGCCGCCAGGCACTGTTCTAAATATCAGGGATACAGACATAAAAAAATAAAACAGTCCCTGTCCTCGAGGAGCTTATATTCTAATTGAAAAATGAGGGAGCATGATCAGTACCATAGGAGTTCAAAGGGAGCAGAGATCACCATAGGCTAAGACGTTCGGAGAATCTTCAAAGAGGTGATGAGATTTACGGGAGATTTTGAAAGGTGGGTAAAACTCAGTAAAGTGGAGAGGTTGAGGCAAGGGGACTCCAAATGGTCAGAATAGTTGGAGGCATAGAAGAAAGAATGTGAAATTAGGCAGCTAGCAGGTAGAGCTCTGGACCCAGAGCCAGGAATTCCTGAGTTTATATCCAGCCTTAGGCTATCACTAGCTGTGTGATCCTGGGAAAGTCACTTAACCCTGTTTGCCTCAGTTTCCTCATCTGTCAAATGAGCTGGAGAAGGAAATGGAAAATCACTCCAGTATCTTTGCCAAGAAAACCCCAAATGGGATCACGAAGAGTCAGACACGGCAGAAATGATTGAACAATAATAACACAAATACAAAGTTTCCTAGAGGCAGTAGGAGGTATGTGAACACAAATGGGATAGGGTCAGAATTGTACTTCAGGAAGGTTAATGTGGTAGAAGGTAATGTGCAGAATGGATAGAAAAGGGAGAGTCTGGAGGCAGAGAGATTATTCATAACTCATGTATATATGTGTGTGCATTAAGATCTACAAAGTGAGAGGCAGTGTGGGCAGTGGGGAGCTAGAAAGCCAGCTTCAAGGTCAGGAAGATCTGGGTTCTAGTTTCACCTCTGATAAATAGATCAGATGGCTCTGGAAGGCTGTTGAAGCTTTCATCACCCCAGGGAACTTTCTAAGATGATAAATTGCAAGCTCATTGCAAATCTGCATTGAGAAAGGGAATTTCCTGGGTCAGTGAGATCACAGGTCTGGAGAAAACAACAAAAAAGATTTATAAGGTATTTTCTTGTAAAGGAGGCGGTGAAAGGATCATTATCTTTGTTTTATAGTGGAAGAAAATAAGGTTTCAAAAAGGGAAATTATTTGTCCATGATTACAGAGTTAGAAATGAACAAGCTGGCTTGTTTTCTCCCTTGGACAGGGCTTCCTCTTCCGACCTCCTAATGCTTTACCCAGGCCAGTCCCCCAGCTTGGAATGTCACCCCTCTCTTTCCACAGCTCTCTCCTTCTCTACTGTAACCTGAAGGTAAGGCCAAAACAAACTATGGCTTCAGGCAGGCTCTTTAGGGATCTCTACACCTTAATAGAACCCCTGTGGCTCAGTACCTGGTCCTCAGCTTCCCATGATCAGAAGCTTCGTTTAATTAATTCTTTCGGGGGAAATTAAACGGGTACTGATTCATCATAACAATCTTCACAAGATACCGACTAATGCCAGAATGATGACATTGATATGATGAAGGCTTGGACTAGGGCCAGTCAAGGAAGTCAGCTGCCCAGAGCTCAATGTATGGAGGAGACGGTAAGAAGGGCAAGAAAATTAGCATTTATGAAGTGGCTACTATGTAGTGAGATGGTGCCGTAGTGTACAGAGTGCTGGTCCTGGAATCAGGAAGACCTGTGACGCAGTGGATAGAGCACTGGGTTTGAAATTAGAAAGACTTACCTTCATGAGTTCAAATCTGGCTTTGGGTAGTTATTAGCTGGGTCACCCTGGGCAAGTCACTTCACCCTGTTTGCCTCAGTTTCCTCATCTGTCCAATGAGACAGAGAAGGAAATGGCAAACCACTCCAGTATCTTTACCAAGAAAGCCCCAAATGGGAGTCACAAAGAATGCTTTCGTTTCAGTAAAATGGGGGTAACAATAGCACCTATCTCCCAGTTGTAAGGATCAAATGAGATAATATTTGTAAAGTGCTTAACACAGTGCCTGGCACATAGTAAATGCTATAGAAATGTTAGCTGTTACTATTATTACTATTATCAATTATCTTGGGACTCCATACCACCCCTGTGACTTCCCTGACTAAAATATCCCTTCTTCCTGACTCCCCTTCTATGTGCTGACTCCTCTTCTTAATATCTAAGCTTCTGGAGAACTGGACAGTTGCACTTTCTGTATATGCATGCCTTACCAAACATGGTGACAGACATATAGTAAGCACTTAATACATAGTTTAGTCCAGCCCCCTATGATCTCACACATCAGGAGACTAAAGCTCAGAAAAGTTACATAGGATTTGCCTACAGTCACACAGGTTCTGAGCAGCTGATCTCAGCTACAAAAAACATGTCTTTAAGTGGGAGACCAAGACCAGAGAGTCGATGTAATAAAGCATAGGGCTCCCCATTACCTTTCACCTAATCTAGCCTCCCAAATGATTTTGCCATCTTGAGTTTTTCCCTTCTCCAGTCCCCCTTGCCCAGAGATGCCAAAATTATAATAAGAAACTTGCAGTAGCTCTCTATTGCCTCTGGAATAAAATGCAAATTCCTCATACTGGTTTTTGAAGACCCTCCTAATCAGACTTTAAACCACCACCTTTCAAATTACTCTCCCCACGCTCGATGTTCCAGGTTTACCGAACTAATAGTCATTTCCCAAACTAGACACGCTGCCTTCTGCCTCTCCAAATTGGAGTAGATATCCCCCATGCCTGGAAGAGTAGCTAGCATTTATAAAGTAAGGGTTGCAAAGCATTTTTTTTAACATATATTATCTTACCTTCTCCTGGAGGATTTCATTTCTTTCTCTTGTTTTTAGAATTGCTCTCTTCCTTTGAAATTCAATTTAGGTATCACCTCTGCTTGCCTGCGTTCAGCTGAAATCATTCTCTCCTATTTCCAATTTTTCTAGTACACTTTGGGTCTTTATCCTATCCTTTCCTATGTTGAATTATACTTATCTGAGATCTCTTCCTGGCAAATATAAGCTCATCGAGGGTAGGGACCAATATTCTTTTTTCATCTTTGCATTCACTTTCTCCACCCTACCTACTCCCATCTTCCTTACCTAAAATAGTGCTTTGTACATAAAAGAATTGGATCGTTGGATTACTCTCAAAGCGATTACAACTGCAAGCAATCCCTTTGCTTCTGATTGCCACATAAAAATCGCCAAGATTTTCCTCCAGCTACCTGTCCCTGGGGTTTTCCCATTTCTTTCCTCTTGGCAGGGCTGACCCTGTAGCAGCTTTCGACCCATATCCTTCCTCTTTCGTCAGCCTCTCACTCCAGCTTCTTACCTTGCCACCAGGGCCAGTCATCAAAGCTGGTTCTGATCTAGTGAAAAGAAGACGAGGGGGCAGGGAAGGGGAGGAAAGGAAAAACCTGTTCTGCTACCACTAGAGACAAACAACAGCTTGTCTCTCTCCTACCACCAGGAGCAAGTGGTAGTGGTGAGAGGAAAGGAGGGAATAATAATTAATAATAAAAACTAATATTTGTATAGCACTTATTATTTACCAAGAACTGTACTAAGTGCTTTACAATTATCAACTTATTTGATCCTCACAAAAACCCTGGGAGGTAGATGCTGTTATTTTCCCTATTTTACAGTTGAGGAAACTGAGGCAGACAGCGGTGAGCTGACTTGTGCAGAGTCACGTAGCTGGTAAATATCTGAAGCCAGATTTGAACTCAGTTCTTCCTGATGCCAGACCTGGCAGTCTAACCACTGAGCCATCTGGGAATAGAAGACACGCAGTCATCTAGTCTGTGCTAGCTTTTCAATTCACTGAACAACAACAACAAAAGCCTAGAAACAATTAATCAACAAGCACTCCTTAGTCACCTACTATGTGCCCAGCATTGGGGATATAAAGACAAGCAGTGCTTTGTGCATAAAACAAGACAGCTTTCTCCACTTCCTTTCCCCCACACATACCCCATCTCCTCTACTTATCAGTCCAGCTGGTTCCTGTAGGAGCGCTCCCAGACCAAGCTGACAACCACCACCCTGGAGATGGCGATGTTCCCACTCTCATTGGCTAGCAGGTAAGAAGGATGGGAGAGAGAGAAAGTAGTCTTGATCCCATGGCCTGGGTGTGGGAGGTGGGAAGAGGTATGTTCTTGGCATCCTAAAGCAGATGTCAGAACATTTTCCCATTAACACACTGCTGTGTAATGTGATCAGGCTTATGATATCATCAGTACTGTGACAAGCTTCATGTAACCCCTCTTGCCTCAGTTTCCTCTTTTGCAAAATAAGGCTGTTGACTTTTTCCAGCTTCAAATCTACTTTAAATCCTATGGCCTACGTTACTGCTTTATGTAGGTTTTTGTTGGCTAACCCTAACCACAATTTATAGAATGTTTCAATGGGACAATTCACTTACAGTTTCAAACAACTAATTTGCAACAGGACTTTTGGGGGTAGTTATCTGCATAGTTACAGGTGAGGAAACTCCAGACCAATAGAAATTAAGTAACTTGTCCAAGGTCACAAGGTAATGTTTTTACTCTACTCCCATCCATTTTGTGTTGGCTATTGTCGGCTTCAAATACTGAGGATGAACATTTATTTACCTTATCCTCAAATTCTAGGGTGTGGCCCTGTAACCTACCTCCTTCACTTTTCCTTGCTGTTGCTTGTCCTTCATTCTCGAAGAGGACCATGGCATCAGGAAGGTGATGCCATGACTTGCAAGTGAATTGGATTACAGTGAGGGCGAGCTGTGCAAAGTCACCAACCTCACTTTCTCCTCCAGAGCCATCTGGGTCCAGTGGCAAGATATAGATCAGGATGCTTGGAGATGCTCCTCCTTTTTTTCCTAAAATTGTTCTAAACACTTTCTCCAGAAAGACTGCTCAGTTCTTATCTCTTCATTGATCACTTCATACCTACCCATCCACTTGTGCAAATCATTGTCATTGGTTCTCTTCAGAGGACAAACAGCACACCTATCTTGCTATCCATTTCCCCACATATCTACGTTCATACCAATATACACACACTCATACACACATGCCCCGTTCTAGTTGTTGCAGTTGGCACTGGGACATTTATATATTTGTAACATTTGTGTTTGGTCTATTGTATTCAGTTAGGTCGTTAGTCCTAGGAAGGGAGGTCTCCTTCCTCTGCAGGCCCTCACAAGCCTCGTGTCTCAGCTGTTCTACGGCAGCGCACTCCGTTGACTCACCAGCCAACTGGTGATATCAGGCTCACATTGTCATGTGATGTGTTGTCCAGCTCGTGGTGGGGTAAGGGTGGGGTGTGTCTCTTATGAGGCTCAGGAGAGCTCATCCTGGTTATTTGTTGGTGTGTGTTGTTGTCTGGGTGCCCAGGGAGCAGGGTTGAAGAAGGGAAAGTCTGACCCCTTTTCCTGTCAACCGTGGCTCTCAGTTTGCAGCCTGACCCTTTTAGAGTGAATCACCACCTGAAGGAAATCAGCCTCTTCACAAATAGAAAACTCATTAACCTTGGGATCTAGGGCCTCCCTTTGATTAATAGCAGACCCTTGGAAGGATCGCTGTCCTGGCCTCTCACTTCCTTTGGTCTTTCCCTCTGAGATTACCTTACACATACTTTGTACGTATCTTATATGCCCAGTGTCTCCCCCACTAGTTTATGAGCTCCTTGAGGGCAAGAACTGCATTTTGCTTGTCTTTATATCCCCAATGCTGGGCACATAGTAGGTGACTAAGGAGTGCTTGTTGATTAATTGTTTCTAGGCTTTTGTTGTTGTTGTTCAGTTGTTTCTGCTGTATCAAACTATGTGGATGGTTGTTGTTTTTATCTTTTTGGCAAAGAAACTGGAGTGGTTTGCTATTTCCTTCTCCAGCTCATTTTATAGATGGGGAAACTGAGACCAACAGGGTTAAGTAAGTGACTTGCCCAGGGTCACATAGTTAGTAAGTGTCTGAGACTAGATTTGAACTCATGAAGGTGAGTCTTCCTGACTCCAGGTATGGTGCTCTATCCACTGTGCCACCATTCAGTAGTCTAGGCCCTGCTAACTCATGTCCCTCAACCATGGTCAGATAGTATTCCTAGGCAACTTAGCCAAATGCCCAGGATACCAAGCCATTGGCAAAGGAAGGCAGGTGCTTCCTAAGACAGGTAGATTTGTGAGGTGAACAGTTAGTTAAGTTGGTGCCCGAGAATTTAGTTTTGGATTTCTGGGTCGTGGCTTAAATTGTAGCTTTTGGCTAGGGCTGTAGGACTCTTAATAATTACTGTTAAGAATGTATTTGACTGGGGTCTCACAAATCTGATCAAAAAGGTTTTGAAAGGAAAAGGGAAAGGAAGGGAGAAACCTACCTAAGATCGAGTTAAAAAAGTAGAGGTGAGTTGCATACAGTATTGGAAGAATAGCAGTGGGGTTACCCAGAAATCCATAGGAGATAATCAAAGGAAGGAGTGAGCAAATGAACATTGACCAAGGTTCCAAGGCTAGCTCACCTGCCTTTGTGACCTTGTCTTCTCCGGGTCTCAGTTTCCTCTTCTGTGAAATGACAAGGCAGTTGGACTGGATGACCTTTAAAGCTTCCTTCCAGTTTTGGATGGATGATCCTACAATTAGATCAGCAAAGCTCAGGCCACTGTTTTTCCTTCCCCTTCCTGGACGAGTATTAATTTCCCTGCTTCCATTCTTATTCCCCATGTCCAGCACATGCAATTCATCCTGTGTACCATTACAAAGTTAATCTTTCCAAAATATAGCCTTCATGTCAATCCCTGGCTCAAAAACATTCAATGGCTCCCCACTTCCTACAGAAAAAAAGTCTAGACTCTTTTGCATGGCATTCAAGGCTTTCTACAATATGGTCCCAATCTACCTTCTTAAACTTTTCTCTTCTTATTCTCTCTGGTCTAGCCAAATATGATCACTTACCATCCCTTAAATGTACCATATACATTGTTATTCAATGCAATGTTGGATCAAAGCTTTCATTCCCCACATGAATCATTCTCTCCCCTGCAAATAAAGCCCACCCTTGAAAGTCCAGCATTAAATCCTCCAATAGCTGGCATTGTTCTATAGAACTTTAAGAGGCTTAGAAATCCCTTTTTATATAAATAATCTCATTTGGTCAGTTGATCCTACTGGCCCTGTGAGGACTTTATTGACCATCTGAATCCATAGAGATATCTCCTCCTATGAACTTCTATGGCACTTATCATGGTTATCCATCATTTAGCCCCTGTTGTAAGCCTCAAGGACAGAAACTTATATCACTTCAGTTCTTTATGAAGATGTGATTTTACTAGTATGGGCCTTCTTCCTACACACAGGAGATCACAACTCAACTCTCTTTAATTTAGTCCCACACTAACTCTCTTTAACTGAGTAAACTATTGAGAAGCAGCATGTTGTAGAGACCGTTGGACTTGGAGCCAGAAAGCAATGGGTCCTGCCTTAGTCACTTACTGGCTACATGACCCTGAGCTTAACCATTTAAACTTTCTCATCTATAAGATGAGAAGTTGGACTCAAAGACCTCTAAGGCCCCTGCCAACTCTCAATCTATGATCCTATAATTTTTGAGAGTTACCATGACCAAAAAACTCATAGCTCTGTGAAAATCTGATGATGAGCCTGTGGGAACTTAGGCCAGTCCTTCGATGAGAGACATACAGCCCATCACCAGGTTTATGTATAAAATCTTTCCAGATTAACGTAGGACTTACCAGGGGTCGTATACTCTACTGGCATATAGCCCTCGAGACACCAGGCTATACACCGAGATGATGCATCAGTGTAGGTCTTTGGTGGAGTTTTGTACATCTTCTTATAATGGTCTTCAAAGTGAGGTATGTACACCCAGATGAGAGTGCAAGATGATCCATTGGAGTGTGAAAAGAAAAACCTAAAACTTCTATTTTTTAATTAAAAAAAATAAGAAAAATGAAGCTTTACTTATATTTTGTATATACATTGATGTTGGTGCCTTCACTTCACCTGTATGCCAATCAGGCATCATGTATGATATTTTATCATGGGAGGAGAGTGGGAGTTACAAAGTATTGAGAGGTTGACAATGATGTCTTCACTAGTTTGCTTTCTTTTTTCTTTTCTTTTTTTTCAGTGAGGCAATTGGGGTTAAGTGACTTGCCCAGAGTCACACAGCTAAGAAGTATTATGTGTCTGAGGCCGGATTGGAACTCAGGTCCTCCTGACCCCAGGGCCGGTGCTCTATCCACTGCACCACCTACCTGCCCCACTTGTTTGTTTTCTTTCATTGTAACATATGAACTGCAGGTTATACATGTCCAATTAGGAAGATTGACAGACTAAACCAAAGATGGGGAACCTTTGGCCTCTAGGCCACATGTGGCCTTCTAGGTCCTTAAGGGCCACACTGAAGACAGGACCATATGTGGCCTCAAGGCTGCAGGCTCCCCAACCCCTGGGCTATACCATCTAATTTTAATTAAACTAACCATCACAAAATAGACAAATGGATTTTAAAAATTCCTGGAAAGAAACTGGAGATTTAAGATAATGCTAATAATGTAAACAACAAGAAAATGACAGGAACAACATATAAACCCTGTTATGAACCTTAGGTCATCCACATTATAAGACCAATGATGATCTAATCAAATCTGATAAGAAAGAAAATAATTTCAAAATGATCAAGAAAATTATTTGAAATATAGATTTATAGCTATTGCCACTATACACAGAGCTTTGCACATCATAAATGCTTAATCAATACTTTATTCATTAACAATGAACCTCACCATAATTGTATATTGTACCTAAAGATATTGACTAATGGTGGCATGAAGCCATCATGCTAAGCAGGCTAGGGTTAAGGACCAAATTTGTGATTTCATAGGTATAGGGAATTCAGCAGACAAGACTTCCTCTAAAAATTCAGGCTGGCATCTTCTTTGGAATGTATAGTCTCACTGAGTTCCTTAGAACCCTGGGAAATAAATGACTTGCCCAGGGTCACACCACTATCAATGGCAGAACTTCAACAAAGGTCATCCTGGCTTCCAGGTCAGTTCTCTATCCTCTATTTCACACTGCCTCTCATCATGATTAGTAAAAAACTTAAAAACTAAACTTATACTCCCAAGAATGATGCGTCACCTATAAAAAATGCTTCTAACTGCATACCAAAAAAAAGTAGAAATAAACTTTTCTAACTTACTAAAAAATCTTCCAAATAGAGTGGCCAGCAAAAATGGCAAAGTAAGAAGAAGCAGTGAAGCCCAGCTCTCTCATATAACTAATTCAGCAAAGATAAAGAAGAACACTAGATAGAATGGTGATTGAGACATTCAGGGAGAAACCAGCAGATTCTGGAAAAAGGTCCAGGGCAGTAGAGAGAAACATCTGGAGGCTTGTGGGCGCAGGAGAGAGGGTTCAGTCAGGAAAGAACAGAAAAAATATTTCCAGGGGCAAACCTGAAACTGTTCCACTCTGATCCCAAATTGGGGTTACTGAGCCTTTTAAGAGACAGAATGGGGCTAGAGCCTGCAGCTATGTGCCCAGGGCAGAAAGTATCAACCTGGAGCAAGCCTGCATTTCTATTTCTTTTAACCAGGGCAGGCTTTCAAGATGCTGGCAGAAGCTGGGGCCAGCAGCCCTCTCTTGGTGCTCTGACCACAGTCCAGCCTGCAGCTATGTCATGCAGACCCTGAACCCAAGTTGGTGCCTACAGAGTTAGACTTGGAAGGGTAGTAATCAGATCAAGCCCTAAGTCAGCTTGCATAGGGCCCTGAAAGTTCCAAGGTCAGTGACCTGAGCCATTTCTGAGATCCTTGAAGAATAGAGTACTTGATACTGGGAAGAAGCCATGCCAGGTAATTTGAGGCAGCAAAATGTCTTGGGGCTAGAGTTAGAAACTTGGAATCAGTAAGACCTAGTTCAATTCCTTCCTCAGACACTTACTAGCTGTGTGACCTTGGAAAAGTCACTTAATCCCTCCCAGCCTCAGTTTCCTTATTGGTAAAATAAAGATAATACCTCAAATACCTCAAAAAGTTGTTGTGAGCATCAAAGGAGATAGCATATATATGGCACTTTGAAAACCTTAAAGTGCTATCTATTATCGCTATCATCATTATTATTATTACAAATGAGAACCAAAGAAGGCCCACTATTCCCTTCAGAAGTGTGCAGAGCCTTGCCCTGATACAAAGGTCCAGTTCAGGAAGTAAGGCCGGAAAAAGAACAAACAAAAGAAGACACAAATAATAAAGAAATATTATGGCTCTAGGGATGCCTAACATACAACCCAGAAGAAGAGAATAACTTTACAACATCTATAAGCAAAGAGTCAAGCAAAAATATGGCTTAGCCACAAAGTTAGCTAGAATTCCTAGAAAAAATATAGCAAGATTTAAAAAATTATGTAAGTTCAATTAGAGCTCCAGAAGAAAGACTTGGAAGGAGAATAGGACGATTAATACAGGAGGTACAAAACCTTACCCAATAATAGAATTCTTGAAAATAGAAATGGACAAGACAATGGACAAATAAATAAATGGAAAATAAAAATGGACAAATCAGTGACTCCATGAGACAATTAGACAAAATCAAAAGACTAGAAAAAATAGAAAGTGTAAAATATCCCCTATTAAAAACAACTCACTTTGGAAAGCCAGACAAGGGGAGTAAAATCTAAGAATCATCAGATTACCTGAAAATGACAACAACCAAAGCCTGGATACTATATTTCAAGAAATTATGAATGAAAATTATCCAGGCTTAATAGAATCAAAGAACAAAGTGAAAATAGAAATGCTCCACTGGTCACCTCCTAAAAGAAACTCCAAAATGAAAACTCCCAGAAATGTCATAGCGAAAATCTGGAGTTTCAAGGTCAAAGATTAAAAAAAAAAAGCCTCCAGAAAGACAGAGTTCAATTATCAAGGAGCCATAGTCAGGATTGCACAAGACTTGACAGTCACTAATCTGAAAAAGGAAGAAAACTTGGAATAAAATATTCCAAAAGGCTTACAACCGAGAATAATGTGTCCATGAAAACTGAGTATAATCCTACAGGGAGAAAAAATGGACCTTTAGTAAAATTCTATTTCGTTAGCTTCTAAGCAATTCTAATGAAAAGAGTAGAGCTGAGTAAAAACTATGAAACATAGACTTAGGAGTCAAAAGAACATAAAAGGTAAATACATTAGAGCAATTTAGGCTAAACAAGGATGAAGTGTTTATAGTCTAATAGGGAGAGAAGAAACAAGTGTCCCTTCAGAAACCTAATAAAAATGGAAGAGGATAGCAGGATGGATAAGAAAGTAAAATTCAGCAGCACTTTGCTTATATGAAACATAATGCTTCAGGTGATCTAATAAAAGCGATTACCAATTATGGTCTTGGACAAAACAACAGTAAAAACAAACTTCATTAAAATAAACAAACAGGGAAAACACATTATGTTTAAAGGCCTCACAAATGATTAGTAAGTAAGCACTTAATATATATTCACTGATGATGAAGCATCTAAATACATGGGAAAAGCTAAACAATTTACAGGGCAGAATAGACAGTAAAACCAAAACAGGCAGCTCATGCATCTCTTTCCGATCTGGATAAATCTAACAAAAAGAATAAAGAAGAAAAAGTTAAGGACCTGAATAGAATTTTTAGACAAGTTGGATGTATTTTTGCTGAGTATGATATATTGTCTGCTGAATGAGAATGGAAAAGAATGTACATATTTCTCAAAGAAAAAACTCCAAGACCTAATTGATTTACAAGCAAATTCTATCAAACATTCAAAGGACAATTAATTCTAATATCACAAAAACTATTTGCAAAAATAAGAAATAGGAGACTTTTACCAAATTCCTTTTAGGACACAAATATGATATTGATACCTAAACTAGAGACAAAACACATTAAAGAGAGCTATCGGACAATATCCCTAATGAGTACAAACGCTAACATTTTAAATAAAATATTTATAGAGAAGCTATCGTCACATATCAAGAAGATTATATGCTCTGACCAGGTTGGATTTATACCAGAATGCAGGATTGGTTCAATACTAGGAAAACTATTAACATAACATATTACATTAAATAAAGTCAACAAGTCACCAAGCATTTATTAACGCTATGTGCCAGGCACTGTGTTAAGCACTGGGGATACAAAAAAAAATTATAAAAAAACCCCAAACAACAACAATAACAACAACAAAAACCAATTCCTCCTCTAAAGGAACTTACAATCTAAAGGGGACAATAAGTGAAAACAACTGCACAAACAAAATGTTTACAAAGTAAATTGTAGATAATGTCAGAGGGAAGGCATTAAAGGGAACTGGAAAGGCTTCTAGAATAAGGTGGGATTTCAGCTGAGACTTGAAAGAAGTCAAGAAATCCAGGAGGTAGAGATGAGAAGGGAGAAAATTTCAGGCAAGGAGGACAGACAGCTGGTTAAAAAGTATGGAGTTTGAAGATGGAGTATCTTGTATAAGGAAAAGAAGGCCACTGGATCATAGACATGGAGGGAAGTAAGATGTTAAGAAGACCTAGAAAGGTAGGAGAAGGCCAAGTTTTGAATGGGCTTCAAAAGCTGAAGAATTTATATTTGATCCTAGAAATAATAACAAAAAACAAAGGTTTTTAACAAAATTTAGCAGTTTCTATTAAAAAAAACACAAAAAGTATATGAATAGGTGGACCTTTCCTTAATATGGTAATTAATATCTATATAAAACTAAAAGCCAGTATTATATGTAATGGAGATAAATTTAAGGCCTTCCCAAATAGATTAAGGTAAAAGCAAATATGTCCATTATCACCAATATTATTTGGCACTTGTCTAGAAATGCTAGCTATATCAATAGGGAAAGGAAAATAAACTGAAGAGAATAAACATAGGTAAAGAGAAAACAAAATGATCACTTTTTGTAGATGATGTGATAGTCTACTTAGGGTACAATAGAGAGTAAGCCCAAACATTAATTGAAATAATAACTTCAGCAAAGTAGTCGGATATAAAATAAACGCACACAAATCATTAGCCTGTCTATTAATTACCAATAAACCCAATAAGAAGAAATAGAAAGAGAAATTCCATTCAAAATAAACTAAGAAATTTACAAAATATTTGGAACTCTACCTGTCACTGAATATACAGGAACCTCATGAATACAACTGCAAGATACTCAATATAAATAAAGACAGATCTGAATAATTGGACAGAAATTAATTGCTCATTGTTGGGCTGGGCCAACATAATAAAAATGACAATACTACCTAAGTTAGTGCATTTATTCAGTATCACACTCAAACTTCCAAAAGGACTATATTATAGAGATAGATAAAGTAATAATGAAATTCATCTGGAGGAAGACAAGATGAAGAATATAAAGGGAAATAGTGAAAAAAGTGGAAGGAACAGATTAAGTACACAACATACAGAAGCAAAGGTAACTAGTAGTCTCATGTTGATAACCTCAAAGGCCCTAGCTACTAGGGTAAAGAATCACAATTTGACTGAGTAGGAACTCACAATTTGACAAAAACTGTTGAGAAAACTAGGTTAATAGCCAAAAGAATTCAAAGAAAAACCGAAAGGTCTATATGCACAAAAGCAATGCAAGCAGCTCTTTCTGTGGTGACAAAGAACTGGAAACTAAGGGGATGCCTGTCAACTGGAAATGGTTAAACAAAGTATGGTGTATGGAAATAATGTAATATTATTGCATCATAAGAAATGAGAGAAGAGCAAAAAACAAGAAAAAAAAGAAAAACTGTGGAAGACTATGTTGACTAGCGCAGAGTAAAGTGAACAGAACCCAAAGAACAATATTTAAATTACAGCATTGGAAGGAAAAAGCAACTAAGCAAGACTTACAAACTCTGATCAATGCAATGGCCAACCATTATTTCAAAGAACCAGAGATGAAACATGCTTTGTACCTGGTGACAGATAATACAAACACCTTGCAGTTAATTTTTGAGAACTGATTGACATGAGCAAAGAAGGAAATTGACTAGTCAAATTTCAACCAAAAAAATTTCATAACTAGTGTATAAGATTGAAAAATTATTATTAATTAATGGATAAAAAAACATCTATTAAGTGGCTACTATGTGCCAGGCACTATGATAAGCCCTGGGTTCTACTGGACCCTGGGTATACAAAGGAAAGCAAAAAAATAGATCCTGTCCTCAAGGAACTTGCAATGTAACATGTAAATAAATTCATACATACAGGATACATATAGGTAGCTTAGAGAGGAATACCAGTGTGCTCTGCTCTCCCCAGAACTCATCTGTAGTATTTTGTTCAATTCTGAGCACCACAGTTTAAGAGGACAGTAGTTAACTGGTGAGTGGTCAGAGGAGGTCAAACAGGATAGTGAAGGTCTAGGAGACCATGTTTCTATGAGGATCAGTTTAGAGAACCCATAATGTTCAGTTTAGATTAGACTTAGGGGGAATATGACTGCTATCTTCAAGTATTTGAAAATCTGTGATATGGAGGGGCTGGACCTGTTCCATTGGACCCCAGAGGATAGAATCAGGAGCAATGGGTAGAAGTTGGAAAAAAAAATTTTTGCCTCAATATCAGGGGGAAAATTCCTAACAATTAGAACTTTCCAAAAATTGAATGGACTGCCTATAGAGATGGTATATTCCCTAACTTGAAGGTCTCCAAACAAAGGTTGGACATTTTCTTGTCAAATTTGTTATAGAGGGAATTCCTTTCATCTGTGGATTGGACTAGATATTTATTGAGGTCCCTTCAAAATCTCAAATTCTGTGATTCCAAGAGACAGAGATGAGGAGGTCCCAGGCATAGAAAATGGCCATACAAAGACATGGAGAGGGACAATGGAATGTTGTGGGCCAGGAATAGACTAGTAGGCTGAGCGATGGTAGTAGAGGACAGAGGAGAGCATGAGTATATTCTGACTCCCCCAACATGATCAGCGAGTTTGGGGTGGGAAAGGGAGAGTAATGAGTGAAAGAGCAAACAGTGATGGAAAGGGTTGTCAGGGAAGCAGTGTCATCAGGAGAGAGCCAGGTCTCAGGGATTGCCAGAAGATGGAAGGATAGAGACAAAGACAAAAGGAAGTTTGTTCATTATGAATCAGGTCTTCTAGGTGACAGGTGGAGAGAGTGAGGGGTCTGCAGTCAGGATGACCTGAGTTCAAATCCAGCCTCACATACTTACTAGCTGTGCTACTCTGGGAAAGTCACTTCATTTTTGTTTGCTTCGGTTTCCACAACTGTAAAGTGGGGATAATAATAGCGTCCCCCTCCCAGGGTTATTACGAGGATCAAATGAAATAACTGTAAAACGTTTAGCATAGCACCTGAAACTTAGTAGGTGCTATATAAATGTTAGCTATCATTACTATTATTATTACTATTAGGAGGAGTAGGCAGGTCAAGAATGAGGCAATGGAGTAAGAGAGAGGACAGGGGGGATGGAGTACAGTAGGGTTTGTACAGCAGTAGTCAGGGGTTCAGAATTACTGTGTGGGAGGAATATGGGGGAGGAGTGAGAGAGCTAACCATTGAAGAATGAGTACAAGCAAAGTATCAGTGGCTGGAGAGAGATCCTTGAACATCATGATTTAGTAAGCATAACCACAATATAATTCTATGGGTCTTCCAAAAAAAAAATGCTCCCAATCCCCAGAGGAATTAACTGACTCATTTTTAAATTCTAGCCCTGAACTGAACTGTCTTTACTGATGAATGAGTGCCAACTCGGCTAGTTCATAATATTTAGCCAGCTTCAGACCATGCTTCATATCTCCTCCAGCCTTCCCCACCTTCCCCAGTCCTCCTTTCCACTTCTTACTCTGGGATCAGTAATCAAATCACCATTGCTCCGGGAAAGGGAGTATCACTTGACTACCCATTTGATCAACTCAACCTCCATGTGACTCCCCCAGACATTCTCCTTCTTGGCTATGACATTCCCCAGGGGAGAGATAAGTGGTCAAAGAATATGACTAAATAGTTCCCAAAGAATTAACAAACATAAGAATGATAGTGTCAAATCACCAATAATAGGGGAAATGCAAATTAAAATATCTCTGAGGTGTGGCCTCAGAGCCATCTTCTACAAGAAGCATTTCCTGATTCCCCCATATGTTAGTACACCCCCACCCCAAACTACCTCATACTCATTTTGTATATGCATACACACATATACGTATATATTTAATACATATAGGCACATATATAAGTGTGTGTCTATACCTATGTGTGAAAGGCAGATGGATGGCACAATAGATAGAATGTTGGACTTGGAATTAGGAAGATCTGAGTTCAAATCTTGCCTCAGATACTTATTGGCTGTGTGACTCTGGGAGAGTCACTTAACCTGTCTCAGCCTGTTTGCTCATCTGGAAAATGGGGATAATAATAGTACCTACTGCATAGAATTGTTGTGAGCATCAAATGAGATCATATTTGTAAAGTGCTTTGCAAACCTTAAAATATTATATAAGTGCTAGCTGTTTCTACTGCTGCTGCTGCTATTACTACCACTATATATGTAATAGGGCCCATCAGTTTGCTCAAATGGCATCATCCATGTGGAGGCTGCCAGGGAGCTGCCTCTGAGAGAATTATGAGGACTTGGATATGTGGAGACATTTGGTAACTGTTTCTGATTAGCTTGTCACGTAGACATTGGTGGTATTTTTGGAACTGAGAATCTTCAAAGGTCCCAAATCAGCAGCGGCTAAGGCTTTTGCTGCATTTGTATCTGAGGCAACAAGGTGATTCCTTCACTAGTGGCTTCTGTGGAACTCACTGTCTGGTAAGGTCTTTCCCTCCCTCCCAGGCTTTATATCACCTCCCACGTGGTACCCTTCTCCCTTCCCCAAAATGGGCCCGGGTCTTTGGTCTTTGCCTTTATTCTTTTATTATTTAGGTGCAGATGGTGGCGTCTCTAATCTGAGCCAGGAATGTGAGTCACAGGGCCCATGAATCCAAACTGAGTGTTGTAGCCAGCCAGCAGTGATGCCAATACCGGGCATGAACTTGATGGGACCAAATTTCATGCAGGAATGGCTCTAAGTTGTGAGCCTAATTAATCCCTCTTCCTACCACCAAGGTTGCATAGTGTGGTATCATGCTCCTGAGGTGTTGGAAGAAATTTTGTATGTTTGTTCTTGCTAAATCTTTGAAATAAACATCCCCTTGTAAAAGCCAAATGATGTTAATAAGTTAAGGGACTTGAGAGCTAGTTTCTGGCTCCCTAAAATGGGGAGACTATAGCCTGTGGGAGTTGAAGCTGATAACAGAGAAAAGAGATATTCCAAATCCTTCAAGGCAGGTGAGAACCAAGAGTCTAGGATGAAACCTAGTTTATGAGTCCAGGTAATTGAGAGATAGTGGTACCCTTAATAGTAATAGGGAAGTTAGGAAGAAGGAAGGATTTTGAAGGAAAGATAATGAATTCAGTTCTGCACATGTTGAGTTTAAGAGGTCTATGGGACTTGCTGTTTAAATATTCGATGAGCACTTGAACATGCAAGACTAGAGGTCAAGACAGAGGTTAAGGCTGGATAAATATATCTTAGAATCATCTACATAAAAACAATTGGCTCCATGGGTACTTACTAGATTACCACATGAAATAGTATAGAGGGATAAGAAAACAGGGCCCAAGTCAGAATCTTGGGGGACCTCCACAGTTAGTGGGAGTGACCTGAATGAAAATTCATTGAAAGAAGCTGAGAAGGAATAGTCAAACAGGTAGGAGGAGAACCAGGGCATAGCACTGCCTAGAAAACCTAGAGAAAAGTTCAAATCAAGGAAAAGGGGGTGGATCAATAGTGTTAAAGTCTGCAAAGAGGTCCAGAGGGATGAGGACTGAAAAAGGCCATTAGATTTGTAGATTAAGAGACCACAAATGACTTTGGAGATAGCCATTTTGGTTGAATGATGACTGTAGAAGGCAGACTGCAAAGAGTTAGGGAAAAAGTAAGAGGCAAGGACAGAGAGGTATGAACTGTAGATGACCTTCTCAAGGAGGTTAACTATGAAAGGGAGGAGAGATGTAGAATGATAGCTATCAGGGATGGATGAATCAATTGAGGCTTTTTGAATATGCACCTTTTTGAAGGCAGTAGGGAAGCAGCCAGTAGCTAGGAGAGACTGAAGATAATTGAGAGAGTGAGGATAACTGAAGGCACAGTCTTCTGAAGAAGATGGGGTAGAATAGAATCACATGTACATATAGAGGGTCCACTTCTCATGTGAAAAGAGGGTGAAGGAGGAGATAGTAGTTGAGGGAAGCTGAGTGAGAAAGAGGGGAGAAGAAACTCTCACTGAATGGCCTCCATTATTTCAGCGAAATATGAGGTGAGTTCTCAACTGAGAGGAAAGGAGTAGGGGTACAATGGAGGCGGGGTTGAGGTGGGGTGAAAAAGTTTGGAAAAGTTGCTGCGGTAAGTGGGATAGTGAGCTAATTAGGGAGATGCAAAAGGATTATTTTGCAGCAGCAAGGGCCCATTTGAGATAATATAACATAAATTTGTAGTGGGTGCAATGAGCATGTTTCATGATTTTCTCTAGCTTCATTCAGCAGCACATGTGAAGGATTGAAGGCAGCAAATGGTAGGATCCAAAGCTAAAGCTTTGCAAAACAAGATCAGTGATAGAATAATGGGGCAAAGGACCTGAGAACGCTGGATAGTGTTGAACTGGTTCACCAAGGGGTCATTTTGGGGAAGGGAGGAGAATGTAGCTAGACAACCATAGTGAGAACAAAGAACACAGGTATTATAAGACAAAAGGAAAGATGGAATTACAAAAGATTATGATCAGAAAAAGGAGTTTTAGAGTTCATTAAAAAGGAAGTTTAATACTTGTGGGTGATGATAAGATCAAGGGACATTATAATCTCTGGATGTAGTTGGTATTGGGTAGAGAAAGAGGAGGTCATGGGAAATGAGTACATGGAGAGACTGGGTGGTTAGAGAGTTTGAGGAAGCATTATATGTTTTAGTCCCCTATGGTGAGCACAGGAGATGGGAAGGAGAGAAAGACTGAGCCAGGCACTGAACTCATCAAGAAAGGAAGGAGAGTATCTTGGGTTCAGTAGATAATAGCTACCAGAATCTTGATTGGGTGATAAATATGAATTGAATAAAGAGAAGAAGTTACTGAGTGATGGTATTAGAGTTTGGAAGTGGCAATAGAGAGGAAGGGGTATTCCAACTCCCTTCCCATGACCAGTGAGTTAGAGGCTTGGGACATGAGGGAAAATGTAATCAGTGATGCAAGGGTGGCCAGGGATGCTGTGTCATCAGATGGGAGCCAAGTCTTGGTGAGTACAAGATGATGAGAGTGAAAAAGGAAAAGATTTAAAAACAGTTTGTTCCTTAGAAATCAGGCAGAACTTCCAGACTTCAAACTATATTACAAACCAGCATCATCAAAGCCATTTGGCACTAATTAAAAAATAAAAAAATCAATGGACTAGATAAGGAAGATAGATATATAACAAAGAATGAAAAAATGAAATTTATAACCCCAGTGTTTGATAAACTCTAAAACATAAATACTTAGGAAAGAATTCCCTACCTGGTAAGTACTAATGGGAAAATGGGATAGCAATCTGGCAAGCCTTAGACCAACATCTTACACAGTATTCTTCAAAAAATTCAAAATTGATATGTGACCCAAATATTAAAACTCACACCATTAAAAAAATGGAAAAGAAGCAGATCATATGCTGTTACAGCTATTGCTAAGGGATGAATGCTTAACCAAAAAAGAGATAGTGGCCTTTACAAATTTTCCCAAAGTAATCCAATCACTATCCTCTTCCTTTTCAACTCTGGGTCCAACTCATTGTCCATTTATACTGTCTGTTATAGCTACACTTTTTATTGGACACTCTCTATGGAGCGTGCATTCAGATGCATCTTCAAATCTAGGCAATAGAAACCTGTGTTGCCACCTATAAGATAAGAAAACAGCATAGCTGAAATGACCAGACACCCTGGGAGAAAGAAAGAGGACAGTATTAAAAAGGTAAACATGAAAGAGAAATCATAAGTGATGAATAAAATTAAACTGTTTACGTTCCTTTCTAGGAAGATGATACATGTAACTCCTAAGAATGTTGTCATTATTAGGGTGGTTAGAAGGAGTCTACATACACAGAGGGCGCTGGTTTGAATTGATTATACTGGGATGATCTCAAAAAAATGGAGGGATGAGAAAGAGGGATTCACTGGTAGAGGGGGAAAGAGAGAGGAAGAATGGGGAAAATTATCTCGCATAAAAGAGGCTCAAAAGGAAGAAGTTTTACAGTGAAGAGGGAAATGGGGGTGGGGTGGGCAATGCTGGAACATCATTCTCATTTGAACTGGTTCAAAGAGGGAAGCATATATATATATACACATACACACTCAGTTGGGTATAGAAATCTATTTTACCCAACAGGGAAGTAGGAGGGGAAGGATCTAACAGAAAGGAAGGGAAATGGATAAGAGAGAGGACAGATTAAGAGAGGTCAAAAACAAAATAGACTTTTGAAGAAGGTTGGGCAAGACAGAGAGACAGACTGACGGAGAGAGACAGAGAGAAATAGAAGAAAATATGATGGAGGGAAATACATAGTTAATATCATAACAGTGAATAGGATGAATGAACTCACCCATAAAATGGAAGTAGATAGCAGAATGGATTAGAAACCAGAATCCAATAATATGTTGTTTACAAGAAGTACACTTGAAACAGAAAGACACATAACAGAGTTAAAATAAGGGACTGGAGCAGAATCGGTTATGCTTTAGCTGAAGTAAAAAAGGCGGGGATAGCAATCATGATCTCAAACAGAGCAAAACCAAAAATAGGCCTAATTAAAAGAGATAATCAGGGAAACTATTTTTTGCTAAAAGGTACTGTTGTTGTTGTTATTCAGTCATGTTCAATTCTTTGTGACCCTGTGGACTGTAGCACACCACTACTGGCTGTGGGCTTTTCTTGGTATAGATGTGGGAGTGGTTTGCCATTTCCTTCTCCAGCTGATTAAAGCAAACAGAGGTTAAGTCACTTGCCTAGGGTCACACAGCTAGTAAGTGTCTGAGGCCGGATTTGAACTCAAGTCTTTTTGACTCTAGGCCTAGTGCTCACTGAGTCACCTAGCTGCCTC
This sequence comes from Vombatus ursinus, assembly GCF_900497805.2. Taxonomy (NCBI): domain Eukaryota; kingdom Metazoa; phylum Chordata; class Mammalia; order Diprotodontia; family Vombatidae; genus Vombatus; species Vombatus ursinus. Next base: position 1,806,575 of record NW_020951391.1, on the reverse strand, counting down.
CAAAAGGCACTATAAATAATGAAATAGTATCAGTACCAAACATGTATGCACTAAATGGCATAGCATCCAAATTCTTAAAGGAAGAGTTAAATGAATCACAGGATAAAATAGACAGTAAATCTATACTAGTGGGGGGACCTCAACTTACCTGTTTCAGAACTAGATAAATTTAACCATAAAATAAAAAAGAAGTTAAGGAGACGAATAGAATTTTAGAAAAGTTAAATATGATAGATCTCTGAAGAAAACTGAACAGGAATAGAAAGGGTTATACCTTTTTCTTAGCTGTACATGGCACCTTCACAAAAATTGATGATGGTTAGGGCACAAAAATCTCACAATCAAATGCAGAAAAGCAGAAATATTAAATGCACCCTTTTCAGAGTATAATGGAATAAAAACTACATTCAATAAAGGGCCTTGGAAGTGTAGACTAAAATCCACCAGAAACTAAATAATCTAATCCAAAAGAATGAGTAAGTCAAAGAACAAATCATAGAAAACAATCAATAATTACATCAAAGATAATGACAACAGTGAGACAACATACCAAAATTTGTGGAATTTGGCCAAAGCAGTAAGAATTATTTAGGGGAGCTGTGGGAATACTTATATCTCTAAATGCTTACATCAATAAAAGAGAGAAAGGACAGATCAACATGTAACTGAAAAAAAAAAACTAAAAAAAGAACAACTTAACAATTTAATAACAAAATAGAAATCCTGAAAAATCATAGTGATAGGTTTATAAAATTGAAATTACAAAAAAAAACATTAAACTAATAAATAAAGCTAGGAGCTGGCTTTGTGAAAAATAAAATAAAATAGATAAACCATTGATTAATTTGATTTTAAAAAGGAAAGAAGAAAAACAAATTGGATCAAAATGGAAAAGGTTATTATTACTTCCAATGAATATGAAATTAAAGCAATTATTAGGAGCTATTTTGCCCAATTATATGCCAATAAAACTGACAAACCAAATGAAATGGATGAATATTTACAAAAATATAAATTGCCTAGATTAACAGGAGAGAAAATGGAATGTTTAAATAACCATATCTTTAAAAAAAATGAACAAGACATAAATGAGTTCCCTAAGAAAAAAATCCCTAGGACCAGATGGATTTACAAATGAATTCTACCAAATATATAAAGAATAATTAATTCCAATACTATATAAATTACTTGGGAAAATAAGCAAAGAGGGAGGCCTACCAAATTCTTTCTGTATTTACGAAACTATGAAATGGGGACAGGCACACCCAGTTCTGTGAGTACTTATTTTGAAAGACCACAATTGGCATTGGGAAACAGGGCTGTGATCACACTTTAATAAAGCACAGAGACAAGTGACAAAAAGTGGGGAGGGATACAGAGGCAGATGGAGGTGTGGGAACATGGGATAGAATGATGAAGTAAGATAGGCAGCATGGGGAAGAGGATGGAGAGGGGGAGAGGCAGAGAATATCACTCATGCTACCATGGGTTAGAGTTGGGAGCACTAGGCAGCGTGGACCTGATGGAGATGGAAGAGTGCTGAGAAGCAGGAGTTTGAGGTCTCATTTTTCTAGGGTTTTTTTGTGGGGTAGAAATAGACCAATTCCTGCCCATACCACATTGGAGTTAGTTCATTAACATATCCATATCACCTCAAAGTTATAAGTAAAACTTCAAAGTTACATCTCAAAGTTATCAGCACCTTTTTGATGTTCTACTGACCTGGAGCTGTGGAGGTCTAGATTTTGTCTGAAATTTACTTAACATAGGACCAGAAACCTTGACAAGCAACACATAGATGACTTTTGCTGATTCATAGCATATTATCAGTATGTGAATTTTGGTTACTATTTGATAAAATTTGTAAATTATACTTATTTGATCTTTGCAAGGGTTTGCACATGAATTCTTTTTTGCAATCTTATTTCCTGCTATTGCCTCTTTATACTGGCTACTTACAAGCTTACTTTACTGTCTAGAAGGGGAAGGGTAGTTGTCAGGTGGACCAGAACAAGATACAATTTTAATACAGACACAAATATGGCTTTGATTCTTAAACCAGGGAGAACAAAAACAGAGTTAGAAAACTATGGACCAGTTTCCCTAATGAATATTGATACCAAAAGTTAAAATAAAATACTAGCAAGGAGACTACAGCAGTATATCACAAAGATCATACACTATGATCAGGTGGGATTTATGCCAGGCTGAATTCAATATTAGAAAAACTATAAGCTTAATTGAACCTACCAATTACAAAACCAACAAAAACAATATGATTATATCAATAGATACAGAAAAAGCTTTTGAGAAAATGCAACACCCATTCTTATTAAAAATACAAGAAAGCATAGAAAAAAAAGGAGCTTTCCTTAAAATGATAAGTAGTATCTATCTATATAAATAGTATTCTACCATCAGTAAGCATTATCTGTAATGGAGATAAACTAGAAGCCTTCCTAATAAGATGAGGGGGGTGAAGCAAGGATGTCTGCTATCACCATTGTCATTCAATACTGTACTAGAAATGCTAGCTATGGTCATAAGACAAAAAAAATAAATTGAAAGAATAAGAATAGGCAATGAAAAAAAAACTATCACTCTTTGTAGATGATATGATGGCATACCTAGAGAACCTTAGCAAAACAACTAAAAAAAACTAGTTTAAACAATTAACAACTTTAGGAAAGTTTCAGAATTTAAAATAAACCCACATAAAACATCAGCATTTCTACATATTACTAACAAAACCAAGCAGAAAGAAATAGAAAGAGAATTCCATTTAAAATCACTGCAGACAGTACAAAATACTTGGGAGTCTACCTTCCAAGACACACACAGGAACTACATGAACACAATTATAAAACACTTTTCACACAAATAAAAACAGATCTAAACAACTAGTGAAATATTCACTGTCCACGGGTAAGCTCAGCCAACATAATGAAAATGATAACTCAACCTAAATTAGTTTACTTTTTCCATGCAATAAAATCAAAGTACCAAAGAATTTTTTAATAGAGCTAGAAAAAAGAAATAATATAGTGGAAAAAAGAACAATATCGTGGAAGAACAGGTCAAGGATATCAAGAGGATCAATGGGAAACAATGTAAAGGAAAGTGGCCTAGTAGTATCAGATCTCAAACTATATTAGAAATCAGTAATCATCAAAACAATCTAATACTGGCTAAGAAATAATATACAGTAGTAAAAAACCATTGTGATCTTGTGTTTAATAAACTCAAAGATCTAAGTTTGAGGGTAAGAATTCAATATTTGACAAAAACTGCTGAGAAAAATGGAAAGCAGTCTGGCAGAAACTTGGCATAGATTAAAATATCACACCATATACCAAGATAAGGTCAAAATGGGCGCATGATTGAGACATAAAGGGTGATACCATAAGCAAGTTAGGGGAGGATAGGAAATTTTACCTATCAGATTTATGGATAAGGGAAGAGTTTATGATCAAATAAGAAATAGAGAGGACCACAAGTAGTAAGATGGATAATTCTGATTACATGAAATTAAAAAAGGTTTTATACAAACAAAACCAATGTTGCCAAAAGTACAAAGAAAGCAGGAAACTGGAAAATATTTTTATAGAAAGTTTCTCTGACAAAGGCCTCATTTCTCAAATATATAGGAAACTGAACCAAATTTATAAAAATTAGAGCCATGAACAGGCCATTTTTAGAAGAAGAAATCAAAGCTACCAATAGTCATATTAAAAAAATGCTCTAAATTACTAGAGTAATGCAAATTAAAACAACTCTGAGGTACCACCTTGCACCTAACAGATTGACTACCATGAAAAGAAAGGAAAATTACATATGCCAGAGGGAATGTGGAAAAATTGGGACATTTATATGCAGTTGGTAGAGTTGTGAACTAAACCAAACATTCTGGAGAGCAATTTGGAACTATGCCCAAAGGGCTTTAAAATGGTGCATACCCAGCAACACCACTATAAGGTCTCTATTCCAAAGAGATCAAAGAAAAAAGAAAAGGACTTATGTGTATTAAAATATTTATAGCACATCTTTTTGTGGTGGCAAAGATTTGGACATTGAGAGCATGTCTATCATTTGGGGAATGGCTTAACAAATTGTGGCATATGAATGTGATAGAATACTGTGGAGCTATAAGAAATGACAAGGAGAATGGTTTCAAAAAAACCTGGGAATCCTTATATAAACTGATGCAAAGTGAAGTCAGCAGAACCAGAACATTGTACATAGTAATAGTAACATCGTAATGATAACCAATTGTAAAAAAATTAGTTACTCTAATCAGTACAGTGATCCAAGACAATCCCAAAGGTGTGGCCTGTGTGGAAAGGGACACCTAGAGATTTCAACTGGACTCCCAGTTGGATTCCTTATGTGTCACAGAGATTCCTGGAGAAAAAAAAAAGAGTGTGCTATGGAGTTGCAGAGATTCAAAAGAATTTTATAGGATTAAACCCAGTTTGTGTGTGTGGGCCCTTTGTGAAAAAGAGGCACCCCAATTCCACCATTGGACTCTGTGCTTGTATGTTGTAGCTCTTGGTACCTAAGTGTTGTTGCACAGGCACCAAGCCAAATCAGCTGGATTTTCACCTGAGGGTGAGGGGATGACCAGTCAACCCCATGTCCTAAATCTCTGCAGGAAGCGCCTCACATGACCTAGGAAGCTCTGAAGGGATCAGGTTTCCTTTTGAGATAGGACGCTTGATATTTTTTGTCTTTTCTTTACCTTTGACTTGGGAAAGGAATTTTAAAGCATGTTGTCAAGTATTCAACAATCAGTAGCCTCTGATAAACATCATAAAATGTTATTCATTGAATCTGCACAGCTCTGTAGGAGAAAAATTATGATTTCTATAATTTTCATTATGTTGGCTGGGCTTACCCATAGACAATGCATATTTCACCAATTGTTTAGATTTGTTTTTATTAGTGTGAAAAGTGTTTTGTGTATATGTATATGTGTATGTGTGTAACTGCATATGATCTATACCAGGTTGACTATTTTGAGACTTTTTTCCTATTTGGAAACTAGGAAACTAGTAAGAAGACGATGCTTGTGCTTTTCTGGGACCCCAGGAAACTCTTCTAGATTAACATTATGGACAATATGTTAAAAATGCACCCTGGTTGATTTGCCAAATTTTTTGCCAAAATTTTTAATAAGGGAGGGGGGCAATTAATGTGGGGAATGGTCAGTGGCAAGGCTTGATGAACATACTTCTGGGTATGTATAATGGAGAGACCCTTCTCCTCTCTTTTGGGCAAGAATATGTTTCCTCTGACTGCTTCCTGGTGGTGAAAAGTCTTTTAATTTATTGCTGAGACAGGATTGAGTGTGCATACAAAGGGTTCAAGCAAAGGATCTTTTGTTCTCTTTGGTAGATTTTGAAAGAGGAGGAAGAACTGTAGCAGGAAGAACTCTGGATGGGGAAGGGGCATCAGTCCCTCTCCCTGATCCGGTTGCCATGTGCCCATGAATGCATTTAGCATACTGTTTATATTGACTTTTGTGTATCTATTCTTGATCTTAGGTGAATGAGTATCTGGAAATGGGACAGATCAGATTACAACCTTGTGAACTTCAAAAGATGGAAAAAGCCATCAGACGTCTGGTAAATGGAACTGGTAGCACGGACTGATGATAGCAGCTGAGTTTGGTAAGGAGTCAACTCTGAGGAGTGAAGTCTTCGACCCGGTCCAGTAAGAAACTGAGCCATCAGCTATGGCACAGCCAGAAATGAACTCCATGAGGACTCTGAGCAAAGGGAAAAGGACTTCCATGGTCACTCCACCCCCAACCCCAGGCTGGAACAGGGAATGTTTTGTAGAACTCATTGTAAGTTTGAATCCACTCTCCCCAGGAACTGTGTGGGTGTATAGAAAACAGTGTACCCTTTGGTTTAGGGGATTTTGTTCTCTGGTCCTTGCTATACCTTCTCACTAAATATCCCTTTGTAAAGGCTAATTGGTGTTAATTAGTGAATTGGGGAGTAATTTACTGGTTACAAGACATTGGGGGAATATACCAGATTGGGGACTCATGGCTAATAGTAAAGGATCGATAATATGACATATGGATAGGAAGATAATAGAGATTAATAGACAGATGATAGAGAGATGAAGATAGATAAATAGATATATAGATAGATAGATTTATTAAGTACTTACTATGTGCCAGTACTGTACTAAGCACTAGGGATGCAAATAAAAGTAAACAAAACAATTTTTGCCCTCAAGGAGCTTAAATTCAAATAAGGACCACAATACATAAAGGGGATCTGGAAGTTGGGGTTGGGTTAAGAGGTTGGTGGCATTGTTGGAGATATCTTGAAAGTGTGGTAGAGGCCTAGAACTGAGCAAGATAAGGCCAAAGCTGGCTATCAAAGGCCAGTGAACATCTAGGATAGAATCCCATTCTCAGGTGGGAAGGAAACAGGAATAATGGCTGATTGAGTGCAGTACAGGCTAAATGGTGTCTAAGCCAGCTTTTCAAAGTCCAACATGACTCTAGGTTCTAGAAACCAGCCCTGTCCTCTCAGAATTATCCCCAGGATCCTGAGGGGCAGCAGCAGTAAACCCCTCAATTGGGAACCCAACCTGCTGGTCCAATTTAAGCTATGAGAGTAAGCCTTAGAATGTGTGTTACATGATGCACATTTCTGTACAGCTTTTCCCTTTTAATAGATTCCTTGCTATTTAGTCATAATCATGAGATCATTGAATCAATCCTAATAATAACTTGCATTTCTATAGTTCTCTAATATTTACAAAGCATTTTCATTCCCCATAGGAGGCCTGTGGGTTAGGTTATGTGAGTATTTTTATACTGGGGCCAATTTTGAAACTCTTATTGCATCTGGCCTCATAAAAGTTATTTTGAGAGGTAGGGTGAAGTCTTGAAGAGGGGCCTAGCCTGAGAGTTAAGAAGACCCATATTCAGGTCCTGCCTCTAACCCATACTAATGCTAGGACCATGGTCAAGCTATTTAACCTATCAGTGCCTCAGGAATACCTCTAGGATTATAATTTACAGACATGTTGCTGATCTGCATGAGGGGAAAGAAATTTCATGCCATGGAAGGCAGGCCCTCATTCCTTTGAAACCACTCCCTCCAAAAGTATATCTGATATGGTAGCCCTGTAAAAAAGATGACACCAGTTTATAGCTTCTCCAACAGTGTACCTTTTTAATTCTCTTTTCATCTATGTGGATGACTTGATGAGTAAAAGATGGTACCTCAAAGTATATCCTTTTAACTGATTTTAAAATCTTGACAATGAAGAAGAGTCAGGGAGTTTTGCTGGGGTCTTCCTTCCTGAATCAGGGCCTCAGATGAACTCATGAAGACCACCAAGGGGACTCTTGTTAGAGGAGGGAGCAGTAAAAACATTCGAGGCCTCAGAATGAGTTCCCTAAATAGCTAGGAATAAGAGAAGAACAGAGAGGAGAAGAGTGGGAGAGCATTCCTAGATTTAATGAAAAGTTGTCTTTAGTGGGCAAAATGGGTGGCATCTTGAATTACCCTGTTTCCTAGGTAATAGGAACATTTTAATAGTATCTGAATTCTATTTATCACCAGGCTCCATTGGGTAAAGGAAGGGGGATGTCTGCTTAGAAAAGTGAACATGCATATATATCAGCCCCTCTGGAGTACCCTCATTCCTGGATTGGGTTCCCCAAAGAATAGCTACTTCAGCTTTAAGGTACTCTGTGGGTCCATAATTTTAAAACTATGTAGCTCATGAGCCCCAACTGGTGCATTTGCCTTCAATAATCAACCAATTGACATAATTATCTTAAAGCAAAGAGATTCACCAAAATAACAAAACATTCCCCCATAAATCTGGAGCACAGTCTCCCACAAATGCTTACATCAGTAATGGGAAGAGTAAGTACCCATAGAAGCTATGGTAGTAGAAAGGTGAAGACTTAGGGAAATCACGGACAAATCAACTCACACCTCCAGCACTTCAAGGCCCCAATGTCTTCTCTTTTTTTATAGTATTCTAATGGTGTCCCTCCCAGCACAGCATCTCTGGTGGGCAGGTTGCTTATCTGGGCATCTTCCTCTCCACAGCCTAACTCTTGACAGGCAAGAATTAACACTCCCTGAACTCAAATAGTCTCTATTCTATATTCTCAAATAGTCTCAACTCTAGTCTCATGCCTTGACTGGGCTTGCTGCCTGTGAGATATGGTGGCTTCCAACCGGGCGAGTAGTTCTGTTGCAAATCCCTATAGCTAATGATTGAGGAATAGAGGAAGAGAAATCTCGAGGGCTAAGTATTCTTTTCTCAATTCACACAGCCTGCATTTCTCAGAACTCTTTCTTGCCTGGACCCTCAATGGACTCTCTAGAGAGTGTGCCATGCTTTTTAAAGGGTCACCAGGAAGGCGACTGATCCTTGGCCATCCAATGGCTAGCTGTCCTTGAATTCCATCAGTTTGTATCGGAGAACTTCTTTGCATCTTGTGAAGGAGTAGCAGGGGGTAGACATACCTTTGCACTCCCTTTGATACCTTAATACACACCAGTTCTGTATGGAGGCAGCCAAGGGGGTGTTGAGCTCATTTGTGCGACAGACGATCATTACAGAGACACACAGTGGCTGAATCCTTCTCATGTGCACACCCACCTGTGCACCCCAGCTTTCCACCAGTTGGCCCAATGATGCCAGCAGGCATACATGCAGCACACCCACCACCAGCTGATCCATCTGACCCCTGCCAACTGTGATGACTTTGTCAATACAATCACGGTGCTTTTTGCCTGACCCCTATGGGCATGATGCAGTCCAACAATGTCCCGCAGAGCCTCAAATGCAGTAAGCAGACCATGATGCTGTGGTACGGTGTATCACTTGACATGACCACCTTCTCCCCTTAAACCTGGCACTCTTTGCCCTTCACCTTCCCCAAAGCCCATCTGGACACATGGGTGCATCAGACATATGGGGGACCTTTAACCAGCTGGACAGATTCACTCTGCTTGGAAGGGGTAGGAGGTCGTTTGTAGCCCAGACCAGCAGCTGTGCCTAGAATATTGTTTGTGGCTAGGCCTGAGGGGGAGGGCAAGCTGGCAACATGCTGCCTCTAGGCCCAAGAGCCAATGGCTCTTTAGTTGGGGGTTAGGGGAAGTAAGCAGCTCTGCTTGGGAGGCAGATGCTGCGCAGCTTCTGATATTTATTTGGCATTTATAAATATATACACTCTCCTTGTTTTACTCATCTGTCTGGGCCTTTCTATTCCTTAAATGTGAGGGAGATGAGAACTCTATCCCCTCCAGGAAGTAGTAATTGGGAGTCCTAAGCCTTAACCTCCTGCCCCAGCATCATCAAGACAGACAAAAAGAAAAATGATGATGTTTATTAAGGATCTTTCTAGCCTTGTTTTCAGCTCCAGGAGCTGCCGTCTGACCTCATCCCCATTCAGTGTGAATGACATAAGGACAGCAGACTTTGACTGAAGGGCTCATAAGAAAGAGAACCTGTTGACCTTGGAGACTGAGTCCTCTGAGAAAAATAGAGATGTCCTGCTGGGAATGTGGGACGGCGGTCAATAGAGAATGAAAAAAAAAAACAATAACGCTAGCACATCATCGTCTCTGTTGCTTATCTCATAGTCTGTGGTTTCATCAGCTGGGCTGGTAGGAAATGAATTAATCAGAAGAATTCTCCTCCCTACTATATATAAATGTGAGCAGAACTCCAAGAGGGTGAACCTGCCAACTATCAGTGAGCTTCCTGATTGAGAGTAAACCTAGATTTAAAGAATAGATGAGTAAATCTGGTACAGTGTCTGGAAGAATACCAAGCTTATGCTCCATGTGTATGTGTGTTTATAAAGAGATTGCTCTGGAATGTGGGCCGATATTTGTTTGGGAGAGGGGGTGAGTAAGGAAAGAGAAGCCACAAGCAAGCATCAGGCTGGGATATGGGCTCCAGTGCCAGAGAAATTCGTAGGAAACAATTGAGCAGGGGAGTTCATTTAAAAATTAAATTAGCTGAAAAGCTTAGGCACACCTAGTTAGTCTGAGGAGAAATCTTTTATAAGATTTAACTCTTATTTACCTAGCAACACTATTTTTGTTATTTCTGCCTATTATTCTTCCTGTCCTAAACAAAGCCTAATGACACATCTCTACAGCCTTAAAGTATACAAAACACTTTCTCCCATCAGTCCTATGAGATTGATTGTATAGAATATTATCCCCATTTTACAGATATAAAAGGGAGGTTAAATCATTTGTTTGAGGTCCCACAGCTACTAAAAGTTGAAAAAGGCAGTTGACTGACACTCTAGGTCTAGTAACTCCAGCTTACCTGCTCCTAGTTATCTAGAAAATACACTTCTGTGGTCTAATGTGCATAGTAGCAGTGATAAGAAAGAAAAGAGGAAGCAAGTGCGTGAAGTGGGCATCCTCTTGAAGTAGCATCAGCTGAAAAAGCTAAAGATCGTTGGTAATCAGCTGTGACAGATCTCTGAGCCCAGGGAGCCAGAAGACTTTGGTTATTTGTGGAACTTGGGTTCAGAGATCAGTAAAATTTAGAAAGGAGTGAAAGGGAGAAGGCCCTGGGGCCAAGGGCAAGATCCTTCTAAGCTGACCATGGTGAGCCAGGCCAAAGGGTCCAATCTTACCCAATAAATAACTTTTGGGTTGGATTCTGCAGAATTCTGAACTCAGCATGAGTTCATGAGTTCTCATAGCTTCTTTCTCCAGATTCTTCTTCCAAACACAGTGGGGGAATAAAGTAGTAGATATGAATTGGGGAGGAGGGGTAGAATCTGGGATGAATCATGGCTGGGGAGGCCATGAAAATGTTTTCTAATTTCCAGTTGACTGAAGATTATGAGGAAGTTATATACAAGGGCTTCTTAAAACCTGGCTGGAAAGCTTCTTGGAGAATGTTTCCTCTTTATAGAGGTGACAACTTGGAGATACGAACTTGGGGTAGAAAGTAGGTAATCCAGAAAGCTCCTCACCTTCCTGGTCCTAGTACACAGAGCACTCCATCTATATTCTCTGAGAACACTTCTTGGCCCTCCATTATTCCTCCTAACCCTTTGAGGGGAGATCATCTGTAATTTGAAGTGAGGAATCATAGAAAGTTGGAGCAGGAAGGGACCTTAAAGATTGACCCTCATTTTATAGATGAGGAAGTGGAGACTATGAGGTCCAAAAGAGGCCTGGGGATTTTCCAAAGGTGCTATGACAAGGTCCTGGCAGTGTCCAGACTGTGTTTCTCTCATGACCCACTCTGTACCCCCTGGTAAAAGCTTAGGCCATAGGCCAAGATTCTTTTCCATTGTTTGTTAGATTTCATTGTTTGGCACTTCAGGACCTTGTGTCCATCATGGCAGGATAAAGGGTAGAGTGGGTGTGTGGGTGGAGGGAGAGAGATTATATTGTACTGGGGCTTCCAAGGACCTGTTATCTGTAATAAAGAGGATGTTGATGTATTTACACTGAGGAATAGATGCTGGCTAAGACTTCCTTTGTACAAACAATCTGTTTCCCTCCCTGGGCTCTTTCTCTTTCACATGGAGGTTTCTCAGTCCAGCAGATCTCTGACCCTTTCAGTTCGGTCTGCTGTGAGGCCACTAAGCCTGGTGATCTTCCCAAGGCCCCGGTTCCTGAATTCTCAGAATGATAGAAACAAAGACTGAGAACAGAGATCAGATGCCACCTAGCTAGAGTTCTGACCTCGATCCCAAGTTATAGTGGATTCCCTTTGCCCAACCTTGTTATAATCAAAAGTGGAACAACCAGGGTTCACGAAACCAAAGAGGTAGTTTGGAAAGGAAGCACAGTATCATAGGCTGCTAGAACTGGAAGGGTCATCTCTCCCAGCTTTTACTCAAATCCCAAATCCTGTCCACAATATCCCCAACAAGAGGCCGTCTGGCTTCCACTCCCTAGTGGTGATAGGAGCCCATTCCACTTTTTTCCTATGGTCGAGTTGAAATTGGCACATTCTGTAACATTCATAGGTCCTAGATCTGGCTGGTTTATTCCATGGAGAAGTGTGTTAAACATGAAGTGAGGGGACATGGTTCATACCCCAGCTCAGACACACACTGGCTGTGTGACCATGGGCAAATCATTAGCCTCTCTAAGCCTCACATTCCTCATCTAAAAAGTGGAGCAGATGCTACGTGCACCGCCTGCTCCACGGTTGTATGAGGGAGGCACCATGTAAACATGTAATAGGAGGTTTTTATTTAATGTGAGTCATTATTATCCCTGAGGACCATCCTGACACTTCCATCCCGTGGTGAGAATTGATGATTTCCAGACCCTACGACAACATTGGTAATCCCATGCCACGTGATTGGTTCAGGCTAGGGACTTTAAGACAGTGATACAGCTAGCACTGTTAGTTGGCGGGGTCATCTCCAGTCATCCTTATCTATGTCTTACCACTACACCCAGTTGGCTCTGGAGGAGAAAAGAAGGCTGATGACCTTGCACAGCCCTCCCTCACTTAAATTCAATTCACTTGCAAGTCATGGCATCATCTTCCTGATATCATGGTCCTCTTCGAGAACGAAGGACAAACAACAACAACTTTCAGCTGACTTGTGTAGAGGTGGAATTCCCCAGGAAGCATCATTCAAGTAAGGCCCATGTGGAGAGGTTGATGGCATCCTATAGGATGCTGCCATCCTCTCTAGGGTTGCACCCAGGGTGACTCTGCTAAGTGCTTTTCACCCCACTTCCCTAGTCATGCCACTGCTAGGGATTGAGGCTTCAGTTTCCTTAACTACATGTCATTCTCCTTAGCTAAAGTTTCCCCCTCTTACCCCTAAATGACCAGACCTTCAATCTGTAAGGCTTCCCCTCTAACCTGGATCTCATTCGTCCTCTCCATCCCCATTCAACTCTCTTGCTTTTCTCGGTTCTTCCCCTGACCCCCCCAATCTGAGTTAAAAGAAGTAATTAGAGTTAGAGAAAATCAAGTTTCAAGTCCACCAATTTAGCTGCTTGGCTAGATGACTTCTGTTCCCTCTTGACTTACTGCCCTCACTCTGGCCCCTAAACCTTAAATAACCCTCCCACTCCCCTTGCCTCCTCCATGAACACATACTTCTCTCCTGGTTCCCTCCAGGTAAAGTCCTCAGATTCTGTATTTTCCTCGTTTTTGCTTCCAATCCACCCTCAGTTGTCTAAATTTTTAAAGTCCGTTTTTAGTTATCCTGGTATTTGCATGTATGGATAACCTTAAAGTAATTTCTATTAGAAGTTTGTCTGTTTTTACAAACCTCCCCCTCACTCCCAAAGAAAATTTGCCTTCCTAATTATATTTTGCTCAGGCTAAAGCTAAAATTATTTTTATTCTCTGAGTATATTCCTCTGAAGGCAAAGTTGGCTGGGGGAAGGGAAACTGACCACTCTCAGGGCAAAATTGACCACAAAGGACTTTGTGATAGCTATATTTATTTCTTGATTTTTGGGTTAGGTTTCTGAACAGCTTCTAGCATCCTAAGAACTCAAACTCAGCAGATGCTGTTTTGACCACAGCCATGTTTAAACATGCACACTTTGTGTGACAGCAGCCAGAGCCGTGGTAACAGCAGGAAGGAGGCAGTGGAGGGACTGAGAGGACAAGGGGTGGGGGAAGGTGGGCACAGAGATAATAATAATAGCTAGCAGAACGGGAAAGCCTTTAAGGGCACCCTGTTTAGCACTCTAAAGTTTCCAAAGTGATTTACCTCATCTGATCCTCACAACAACTCTGTGAAGTAAGTACTTTTATAATGCCCATTTTACAGATGAGGAAACTGAGGCTGGGGGAGTTACGTGATTAGACTGAAGTTAATCAGCTAGTAGGTGTCTGAGACAGGATTTGAACTCAGGCCTTTTTCTCTCCAAATTCAGTTCTCTCTCCACTGTGCCACCTAAGTATACAAGAACCATAGGGAAGGGAGTGAGCGATGCCCAGGAAGGGTGGCCCAGACAGTGCAGCTTCTGGAAGCTGGGGAGGGAATTGCTTTATTAGGAGGCCTGACTCCCTCAGGCTAGACTTGTTGCCAGGGCCATGTCTAAGAAGGGTATTGGGTAATCATATTGTGTGACCCTTTCCCATTCCCCCATCCAGGTTCCTTAACATTTTTATCTTGGTGAAACCCTGTTAAAAAAAAATCCTCTTGAAGGGAACATGGAGAGGTGTTACAGAAGAACAGCATGCCATCTGAGGACATGTTGAGGAATGGTTGTGGTTTCCAGGCAGTTAGCCCCAACCTTGCCTCCTGGCCCATGTGCATATTAATCTGTCTCTCTGTCTCTATCTCTCTCTTTCTATCTCTCTCTGTCTCTCTCTCTCTCTCTCTCTTACACACACACACATACACAGACACACACCCAGCTACTGAAGGCAATTATCTTGATTTCCTCTACCTTGAGAACAACTCTGCACATGGCCCCAAGCTCTCTTAAGGGGTCCTACTCCTCACCCCAGATGCCACCCTATCCCTGCTTACTTCCCAAATGGAGGACTGAGATTACCAAGGCTCTGCCGCCAAAAAAAAACCAAAAAAATCTTCCTCAGCAGAAGCCAAGATTCTAGAAGAGAGCCCACTCTAGGGAAATTGCCTGTCAAATTATTTCAAGGAAATGGCATTTCGACAGCAGTCACAGGAGGTTTTCTTCCCACTTCCTGCCATCTATTTCAATCTCTCTCTCTCTCTTTCTTCATCTTCCCATCCTACCTTCCCCCCCATTTAGTTGAACCTTTCCTTTCCTATTGATGCTGCCTTTGAAAATCCCCAAGCCTTTAGCCATTTAAAATTCCTCCCATATGCCCTGCCAATTGCAAATTCCCCTTCCCCAGGCTCCTGATATGACAAAGTATGGAATGCTGGAAGCTAGTTGTGAGTCAGGAAAGGAGGGCAGCTAAACTGGCAGCCACGAGGAGGACCTGGAGCCTTATTTCCAACATTTACAAATCCCCTCCCCCCCCAACTCAGGAGGCCAGGGAACAAATGATTGTTGACTGAGCTGGGGAATCAGGACACCTAGGTTCTTAATCCCAGCCCTAACACTAGTTAGCTATGTGACCCTGGAAAAATGTTTCTGCTTCTCTGGGCCCCATTTTCCTTATCAGTATGAGTAGGGTTAGGCTACTATATTTTTATCTTTCTCTAAATCCACAGCACTTAGTGCCTTATAAATTCTTGTTGACTAACTGACCAACCACATGAATTGGAGGAGCCCTTCCTGCTCTACAATTCAGTGACTTTAAGATTTCTTCACTCTCATATGAACACAGACTCCCACCCAACATATACACCCTTTGGCTTCTCTTTGTGTGTGGTCTTATTCCATTAGATTGTAAACTCATTGAGGGCAGGGACCGTTCTTTCAATTTTTTGTATTTGTATTCCCAGTGCTTGGCACATAGTAGGTGCTTAATAAATGTGTATTGACAATTGATGTATATGTATACATTGGTGAGTGTAACACAACAAACAAACAAACAGACACACATGAAAACCCCAGGACACATGTATACACGACTCATGAAAGCAAATTCTACCACAGGACCCAAACAAAGTTCCAGTTACTCAGCTAAGTGCTACCCAAACCTACTACTGAGTAAGATCACAGGGCCAGTCAGGCAGAAATTGGTGGTGAGACCACAGGACCCAGTCACAGCATCTCACAATGTCTTAAGATCATAGGATCATATCTCACAATATCATAGGATCATAGATCTGGAATCTAGTCCAATTGTCTCATTTTACAGAAGAGGAAAATGAGGCCCAGGTTGGTGAAGTCACTTGCCCAAAGTCACAAAGGTAGATAAGCAAAAGTGAAATAGACCCCACCCCTCAAGGAAGTTTATGAAATATTTGTAAAGTGTTTAGCATAGTGCCTGGCATATAGTAGGCACTTAATAAATGCTTGTTCCCCACCCCACTCCCAATCAAGGGAGACAACATTTGTATATATGTATAACCTTGGACCTTCTCCACTTCCAATCACCTTGTATCAGATGGATAGAGAGATAGATAGATAGATAGACAGACAGATAGACAGATAGAGTTAGACAGAATGGTGATTGGAGGTAAGGAGGGTCCAGAGTGACATATGTGTGTGTATGTATACATACAGAGAAGGATACATTTGATCCTCCAGGTAACATAGGTAATAGTTATAGGGCCACCAAAATTTAGTGAGAAGGGTCATGGCAGAGTCAGATCAGTGCATTAAGAAAATCTCTTTAATAGCTGTGTAGAGAAGAGATTGGAGAGGAGAGAGACTTGTGTTGGGGATAATAATTTAGAAGTGATTGCAATAGTGATGGATGAGGACCTGAGCCATAGTGGTGTCTGGGTGAATGGAGGAAAGGGGATAGATGAGAGAAATGTTGTAAAGGTAGAACCAGCAAGATTTTTCAACTGATTGGTATGTTTGGTGAGTGAATGGCTGAGAATGACTGAGTTCAGGAACCTGTATGCCTGGAGGGATGAGAGAAAAGATGAGGGACTCCTTTTAGGATATGTTGAGTTTAAGACGTCACCAGGGCATCCACTTCAAAAGGTTCAATAGGTGATTCTTGATGCAAGATTGGAGCTCAGGGGAGAAATTGGGGCTGTCTATATAGATCTGGGAATCATCTACTTAGAAGTGATAATTAGATCCATGAGGGTTGATGAGATCACTGAGAGAGTGTGCAGAGAGAGGAGAGAAGGAGGCCCAGGACAGAACTTTAGAGCTTATCCACAGTTAGGAGACTGAGGCAGAGTGGTCAGATAGATAGGAGGAGAACCAAGGGAGAGGAATGTTCCAAAAACCCAGAGAGGAGAGAACGTCTGGGTGCAGAGGGTAGTCAGCAATGTCAAACGATGCTGAGGAATCTGAGAAAAGTGATCAAATCTATCAATTGAGTAGTAAGTAGCAAAGGCAGGATTCAAACTCAGGTTCTCTGATTACAGATCCAGGACTCCTTCCACTATCCCATCTATACTGCCTCCCTCTTGTTTACCTCAATGTACCCATTTGGGTTAAATCTTACACCCACACTTAACTAATAAACTTGTAGTACTTACCATTTGTCTCGTGAATTTTGGTCTTTGATTACACCTAATTTTGTACTTTTTTTATTCACTGCCCTGCATATATCTATATCTATATCTATATTATATATATATATTTACATCTTGTCTTGCAAACTAGACTGTCAGTTCTGAAAAACATTGTATCTCAAAATCTTACACTCTTCTACCCTACCAACTGCTGCCCAGCATAGTACCAGCTTCATGGTGGCTGCTTAACACTTATTGTTAAATTGAAGAAATTGAAGTTAAATTGAAGAAAGTTAAATTGAAGAAAGCTGTGGCTGAAAACCCTGACATAATTTATAGGGTTGTATTATTTTTAATTTTATTTTATCTCCATAGAAAATTCTTTCATTATCATTGAAACTGGGATTTTGCTTTTATGTTTCAAAGGGCATGGAAGATCCCTCAGATGGCCTAACATTAATCTAGTAGAAAGAACACCAGATCAGGAAACACAGAGACCCCAGAGGATGAATTCTAGTTCTGTTACCTACTGACTGGGTGGCCTTTGGAAAGTCATTTCAATTCTCTTAGGTTAAGAGCCTTAGTTTCCTCATCTGTGAAGTGAGGGGGTTGAACTAGCTGACCTTTAAGGCTCTTTCCATCCCTAATATTCCCTGTGACTATAGGCAAGGGAAGTGTCATCCATATGATGAGATGGCTGGGTTAGATGAACTCTAAGGGCCTTTCCAGTTATAAATCCTATAGGAAAGTGTCATGGTTTAACACAGGGCCAACATCCCTGGAGGAGATTGAAAGAGGATGGGCCAAAGGCTTCAACAGACAGCAAATTGAAATGATTTGCTTCATCTGTCTCTGCCCTGAGGGACTCCAGTAGGGGGACATTCAAGTGACACGAATTAGTCCAAGAATGTACTATAACGTACTGTCAAGTGGCCAGGCTGCCTCCTGGAAAAGCCAGCCTGTTGGTGAGAATACCAACATCATCCCTGCCAGACACATGCAGCATCTATCCCCTTTCCAAGCTGGGTCGCCAGCCGGGGTGGATGACCTCAGCTACTTCTGGGCAGGAAGGGCTTCTGGGTAGGAAAAAAAAAAGCCCCAGAAGGTGAGACAGGTGCCCCCACCGGGTTGGAGACGAAGGTGAGTGGAGGGAAAGTGGTGCTCATCAGAAATATATCTCACTGGGTGTGGATAGAGGGAGGGAAATTCCCGTTTGAGAATATGATCGGGACAAATCCTTCCTCAGTGCCCTACCTAGACAAGGCTATGCTTTTAGCTGTCAACCATTCAGTCCCAGCAATTTTCAGGTCCAAAGGGAAATTCCCTTAAGATAGATATTGAGCATGAGTGACAATACCGGTTGTGCTAGATAGCCTTTATGTTGACGATTAAGTAAAAGAACTAAGCATGGGAGCTGGGAAGAGGGGAGCGAGGAGCGGGGGATGGGAGGCAGAGTTATTTTTACCAAAACTTGGGATCTCAGAACAGAAGCCTGAGAGGAAGAGCGAGACAAGAAGACAAAAAGTTAAGGACTGAAGGGGGAGGGGGGGAGGGTAAAGGGGAGAGGGAAGGGGAGTAGGCGTGTGTGGCTGTGTGCGCCTATGCCTCGCTGTCTGACTAACTGGCCCCTTTCCAAGGTGATTTCCCATAAACCACATGCTCTGAGAGGCCGCTTTAAAAGGCCGAGCCCGCCTGGGCCAGTGGCGCTCAGCTCGGCTCCAGAAAGTGAAAGTCGGACTCAGGTCTCCGCCAGCCCCCAGCCCCACAGAGCCGAGCCGAGCCGAGCGTCACCACTGGATTATCCCTCTCCTCTGTTTTCCGAGAGGCCGCGTGGAGCAGGCCCCCTGAGCCCCGCCGCCGGCCACTTAGAAGGGCGCCCTGCACGGCTCAGCAAGGCTCCGCTCGCTCCAACTCCGGCCCCGGGGACAGCAGCCCTGATGACCCCACGGGGCGCAAGCGGGAGCTGCCCACTCACGGTAAGCGCCGGCTCCGCGCGCCTCTTCCGAGAGCCCCCCGGCCGCGGAGCTCCCAGCTAGCCAAAGGCTCGCTCGCTCTCTTGCGTGCCTACATCTTTCTCCTCCCGCCCCTTCTTTCTTCATTTGCTCTTTCCTGATTTTCCCCGATTCTGAGCAGCCACTGGCAGGAAACATGGGCGCTGCGTTCCTTTAGGGGGTCTTTCTACTGTCCCCTCCTCCACCCCAGACCCCTCCTGCCATTGCTAGGTTAACGCTGCCTGTTGATCAGTTAGCTGCAGGGGTGGCTTAAAGTTTGTGCAAAGTCCGAGAGGCTCAGGAAACTGCTGCCCAGGGAGGTATGTATCCTAAAGATGCTTGTTCTTCCCATTCTTCTGAGAGGAAGACGGTGGCACCAGGGTAGTGGGTAAGGAGGGCCTTTGGCTAACAGACTTAGGGTTTGGAACCCCTTCGCGTGGTTTGGACTCTGCCCCAGACCACTGCTAAATCAGATGGGGGGTTTCGAAGCTCAGCTCGCGCTTGTGTTTTATCTGGCTTCCTGCCTGGTATCTTATCTTGGGGCTAAAGAAGCCAGACCGTTAGAAGGGGGACAGGGGCAGAAGGCCACAGTGCTTGGAGCTGGAGCAGGCTTTGGTCAGCAGCCAAGTAAGCGCTTCCTAGCTCATAGGATGCCCAGGTCGGTGCCAAGCAACCTGACTTCTGCAGCGAATAGAGGAAAGTTCACGCAGAAAACTCCGGACAGGCAGGCAGGGACATGTCTTCAGGAACTAACTAGTGTAGGGGAAATTGGGTCTCATTGTGGCCCTGAGAGCTTCCCCACCTCCCTTCCCCGCTAACTCTTTGAGGGAATAGAGATCTTTCATGGGACAGCTTAGCGCCCCGCCCCCCCCGCCCCCCCATTAATTAGGTCTGAAAGCGGTTGGAGAAAGTGGAAATAAATGTGGGTCCAGTTAGGCTGCAATCTAAGGCAAAGAGGCAAGAAAAAGAGTAGGATTAGAGTAGGCACCGTTTAAGGATGTGCCAGAGAGAGGTTCTGGTACTCTTCCCTAGATAGCTGAAGCACCCCCCCCCAACACACACACACAGACACACAGAGGCTGGTGTCTGTAGATAGGCAAGCCTAGCTCAGCTCTGCAAGCAGTGCATTGGCAGAACAGCATCCTCTTCTGAGAGGTGGAATGAAAAGCTTCAAGGCTTCTCCTCACAGATATGAGCATAAGGATGCTTAAATGTATATGGGTTCCTGGTGGCTTGTGAGAAAACTCTCAACCTACCCCCTTCCCCCATTACTCTGATGGAGTTCTCTGGAGCACTGAACACAAAGGGGATGCCAATGGAGAACTGGGAGGGAAACGAGCAACAAGGAAGATCTGATAATAAATGGGAGAAAGGGACTGACAGAGAACCAGCATCCTAACTGAGAGAAAGAATAAGGACTGAAAGAGAAAGAGATGGAAAGATAGGGGTGGGATTGAAAGAGGTGAGGGGCAGAAGGGAGGCATGGGATAACACTGGTGAAAGGAGAGGAAGGAACTGGAGGTGGGATATCATGCAGAGAAGCAAAGATGGGAAATAGAATTAGGGGGAGTGGGAATAGGAGGAAAGAACCTGAATGAAGGGTGGAAGGTCAGAGATTTTGAGAAGAGAGGCTGAAAGATGGGCTGCAGGCTTCTTTCCACTTTGGCCTCAGCTGGGCTACAAGTTGCTGTTCTAAAAGGGTGGGTAGGGATACAGCTATCTGAGCTACTAGCCCTGCCTGTAGCAAAGATTCCTTTCTGAGCAAGGGAGGTTGGGAGGGGAGAGGGAAGAAAGCTGGCCAGATGCAGGCTAGAAAGTTAACCCTTGGGTGCCCATTCACATTTTAGTAAAGGATAAATGCTGGAGGGTGGAGAAGCATTGGGGCTCCTTCTGATACATTCACTTTGTTAGTGAAACCACAGCCACACTCAGAGCCAGTCTTGGCAGATAGGAGGTAGTTGGTTGCCTGTAAATATGGGGGATGCTCCTCTATCCAATACACTGCCCCTCCCATTACCACTATTGCATAAATTTCATCAGAAACAGTTCATTCCATTGAGTTAAGCATTGCCCTCTCCCTCTGGTCCTTTTTAAAGTGCAAATACTCCCCGCAAGTTGGAGAATGAGTGCCCGGCCTGCAGTGAGGGACAGAGTATATCACAGACAGGGAGTGTTATGTGACAGATAGAGCTCGGGACTTAGATTCAGGAAGAACTGAGTTCAAAACCCACCTCAGAAACTAGTTGTGAGTCAAGCCACATCTCTGGGCCCCAGCTTCATCACTTGTAAAAATGAGAGGGTTGGACTTAATGACCTTTAAGGTCCCTTCCAGCCCCAAATAATTGATCCTATAATTTTTCCAGGAGATAAGATGTAGGTTTAGAGCTCTGAGGAGCTGAGGTGGTGGTGGTAGTGGTAGTGGTGGTGGGAGATAGTGTCTCTCCTCTAACATCATGGATTTTTCAAGGGTCGCTTCTGACTGCCTTCTCAACCATCAATATCTTGAGTCTTTCTATAGCAGGGCCTTGCCTCGGTATTCTGAAATCTTGAACAGAAATGTGTTCTATAACTTCACTTCTTTCCAGTCCCACTTTAACCTTTACCAAGTTAGTAACACTGAAAGCAACATCCCAGCTTTTGCTGATACTCTGCAAATTAGAATTGTCCTTAGCCTGGGATAGGGTCACATTGGCCATGCCTTTGCTTATTGTTTTACTTACTAAAGTGAGCCCTGAGATTTCAGAATGCCAGATCCAAGATGCTGGCTCCAAAACCTGAAGAAGGGCATTAAGGGAGTTTTACTGGATCAGTCCTTGGATCCTATCTTACTCCTCATCTACAGGATCATAAATTTAAAATTGGAAGGGACCTCAGAGGCCCTGTTTTACAGATGAAGAGATTGAGGCCCAGAGAGGTTAAGGTACTTGTCTAAGGTCACACAGCTAGTTAATGCTAGAAATGGCATCATCTATTACTTACTCCAAACGTCCATGGCATCTCAGTGTACCAAGTGATTGTCCTTCTCCCCAAGGAGCACTGTGTCTTCTAGTCATGCCTGTTCTGGGGTTGTCACCAACATATGATCCTTTGGTCATACCTCTTCTCTATTTGAATCCTACCCATCCTTTAAGGACCAGATCATGTCCCACTTCCTCCATGAAGCCTTTCTGTTACTTCCAGTGCATTCTACTCTCTTTCTTCCCTAAATAGCACACAGTGAACCATATATTTTGATACTTTTGGGGAAATCATCATATGCTAGGTTTCCATAATTCTCTATATGTTTTTCTAATTTTCTCTTGTTGTTTCATGGGTTTAAATTTTGGCTCCTCCATAGAGCTGTGGTGAGGATTAAATGAGATAACTTATGTAAAGAGTGTTGCAGACTTTAAAGACTATATAAATGCTGTCTGCTATTATTATCACCTACATTATAAACTCTAGCCCTTTCTTCCATTCTCTTTTCCTTCTTTGCTTCCTCTTTTCTTTAGCTCTGCCCCCATCTCTCACTGTCTTATCTCCAGCCCCTTCTTTCTTTCTCTCTATCATCTTTATCCCTTTTTTCACCACTCCCTTCCCCCTCTCTCAGCCCCCCTTCTTTCCATCTCTCACTCCTTCCACCCCTATCTTTTCCTCTAAGTCTGGCTTTTGGCTCTGTCCACACCTTCCCTCATGCCCTATGCATTTCTTGTATCCCCTCCAGCATGTGTACTGTGCTGCACACATAGCTGGGGAGGGAGGAGAAGACCTGTCCCTGAGTTCCAGGAAAGTTCTCTGTTCAACCCCAACACTGCCTATTCCTGAGGTGGGGAAAGTGGGACATACTAGTGGCCAGCTTGCTACTTGTCAGGAAGGTACACCAAAGAGCCCAGGGAAAGCCTTTGTGTCTCCCCTCTCAAGATAGTAGGGGAGGTAGGGAGAGAAGATGTTAGAGATCCAGAGAGATGAGAAGCCTGTGAGGAAGAGAAGGATGTCAGAAGTTCTTTGTCTCCTGCCCAACTCCCATGGAGCATCTTTAGAGGATGGAATGGAAGGGCAGGTGAGAACACTCAGGGAACATGCTAGGGAGACATCTGGGAAATGAAAAGAAAGGAAGCTCAATATGATAAATGCCAGCTAAAGAATGGCCCAGGGAGCCTGGCACCTCTGGTTATGATTAATCTGTTGGCTTGGGTCTGATGGCATGCTCATTGCCCTGGGGTCTCTGGCAAAGGGACTGACTCCATGATGAAACTAAGGCTGGACAATGATATTTTCCAGGGGAAGAGCCAGAGGCTAGCCTGGAATGGGCAAAGTTGAGAAAAAGAGAGGAGGGTTGGTATGAGAAAATATTCCAGGCTCTCCAGGTCAGAAGCTAGAGTAGGAACTGGGTCTCAGGGGGCTAGGACGTCTGTCAGTTACTGAGGTCACAAAGTACCTAGCACTGTTCTAAATGGTTTGAGAACAAAATAAAGGATAGACACAGCTCTTGTCTTCAAGGAGCTTATAAAGTAATGAGAAAGATAAGATAGGCAGGTGTTGTCATTGGTAGAACAGAATGGAATTAAGCACCACTTGAGCTAATCTGAGCAATTTAACTGGCTTTGGACTTGCAGTTAAAGAAGGGGGGACACATGTGACATGGATGTGCAGAGTGAGGCTACAAAGGCATGGGGAATTTGGATTTGTGGGAGCCAGATGTTTTGGGGGATGAAGGGATTGATAGGATTAAGACTATTGTCACTCAATTTCTGAGGAAAATAAAAGATTTCAGGAGTGACTAAGGAGTAGGGGTCAGATTGACCAGAGTCATGATTGGGTAGAAAACCTCAGGTCTTAGCTGCCAGGAAGGACTTAGGATCCTTTCTTGAATCTCCCTTGGCCTTCTTTATTTCAGACATGGCTGGGCTCTTGGCTTCTGCTGGCTTGTCTCCTGGTGGTCTGGAGCTTTCCCTCTCATGGGCCAGAAACTTGTAACCGTCTTATTGGGGAAGGTCACCTAAGGATGCTGCAGGAGCTGGTGAGTGTATGTCCAGGCTTTCACCCCCACTCCAACCTCCTTCACCCTTTCCCTTGGGAAACTGGTGTAACTGTAGGATGGGGTGGTTGGGGGAGCAGGTACAAGGGAAGAGTAGCTCTAGGGTAGAGAGAGGCAGGTGGCGATAAGTTATTACCCATCCTCCCCTCCCCCTTGTCTTATGGGAAGGGAGAGGAAGGAATTGCAGCACAGGAGGCATGTTAGTCTTGAGTTTGGGGGACTGGGTGTGAAGGTTGTAGATGGCAGAAGTGGAGGAGATGGGAGAAGAATTGTACATTCAGGTAGAAGTCCTGGAGCCACAATTTGGGTGGAGGGACAAACTGGGCTTTGTCCCAGGACTCAGTGCTGACGGCACCTGTCTGTCCTCTACATAAAAACAACAGAACGTAGTGCCTGGTTATTGAGAATAATTAGTTAAAATAGGAAGTTACCTCCCTTGGGGTGCCCTGCCTCACCCCTTCCCCACCATCCCTGGCATCTGTCTCCCCCCCACCTCTCATTTTCTCAGCCCCTACCCCCAAGCCCATCAGCTAAGAGGACCAAGTTTGAGATCTTCCAGGTTACAAAAAGTTCTAGTTACAACTTTAAAATATCAATTATTTGTGGTCCTTGACTTTCCCCGGCTATGTAGAGGACCAGGAGGAGAAAGGAGCCCTGAGCCTTGCCTCCCTATACCCTTGTGTACAATGTCCTGAGGATTCCCTGACCCTTGCCATTGCCTTAGTTAATGATTGCCCAGGAAAGTAACCCCAACGCTTCAGCAAATATTTCTGGTCCAGGAGGGAACTTCCAGGGCCACCAAGGGGTAATTAATTGCTCCACACTAACTAGTGTATGCAAATGTTGCCCCCAGGATGGACCCAAATGTACACTGACCTGATGCGGCCATTCCTGCCCTAGGAGACATAATTTTTGATCTGTGATGAAAGGGAAGGAGAGGTGTAATATAGATGTCAGGAGGAAAGAAAGCTCTCAGATCATACTTCTAGAGGAATCCGTATGTTCTAATAGAAATGCACCAGATCTAAAGTCAAAGGAACTGAGTTCAAATCTTTCCTGCTTCTTATCTCTGGGACTTTGGGCAAGGCTTTTCACCTTTTGGGGCCTCAGTTTCCTCACCTCTAATGTGAGAGATTTGAATGAGATGATCTCTGAAGTCCCTTCCAAGATGATTGAAGGATCTTCCCTCCACTCCTCAACTCTGCCCTGGAGTTCTAGGGACCAGGCTCCCCTCTATAATCCAAAGTCCTCTCTCACTGGTTCTTGGGATTTAAAGGACCCTCAGAAATCATCTGGTCCAACCAATGGATGAGGAACAAGAATCAGGACCGACAGATGTTGTACAGCCAGGCATGACTTATGCTATCCCCATGACCATAGTAGGACTTCCACAGGGCTCGGGCAGCAATCCAGAGGAAGCGTGAGGCTGCTGTTTATGAAGTTAGACTCCAGGGCATGGAGCGGGGTGGCCATCAGGCTGGGTCTCATTTTTACCTTCCCACAGGTTCTTTGGAGATGACTCCCCACAAACTCCCCCTTCCGCAGGAACCTATGCTTCCCAGATGATGTCCAAAGAGACTTGCTCTCTGGGCCTCCAGAGAAGCTGCCCCTCGCTCTTAGATGTGGGAGATGAAAGGAAAGGGTTTCTCGTCCTACTCTTCTTCCCCAAGAATATGCATAAGCCTGAGGGGAAGGCCTTGCTCCTGGGAGAACAGACCACCCTCTCTCTTCCTTGACTGCATTTTCCCAATGAGTCCTTCCCGTACCTTCAGTGAAGTTTCATTGCTAGGTTGGTGCTAGCTATCTCAAGAGGAAATCCTATAGCACAGAGAAGATGCTAGGGAGAGGCTCTAATGTCTTTCCCCCCTACATTAACCCTTGAGTTCCTATATGCAGATCCCCTGAAGGACTAGAAGGGCCTCTCTCCTCCAGGTTTTAGTCTCTTGGCTTGGCCACTGTCTTCTTTCTCCTCTCTGGGGTCCCCCAAACATTGATGAGGAATCACAGTTGAAAACTGCACCTTCTCCATTCACAGCTCCTTTTCCAAAAAGATGGAGTCCTTCTCTTTCCACCTCCCTTTTCCTCACCCTTAAACACACTAAAATGTATTTATAGGATTTTAGGGTTTAGAGCTGAGAGGAACCTGAGAAATAATCTGGCCCACTCCTCCCCACTAGGTGTGTGTGTGTGTGTGTGTGTGTGTGTGTGTGTGTGTGTGTGTTTACAGTTAAGGAATCTGAGGCTCAGCATGATTTAGCATCTTGCTCAAGGTTACACAGGTAGTAAGGAGGAGAAGAAGGATTTGAACCTAGGGGCTCTGATACAAATCTTCAAATCAACAGACGTTTATTAAGCACATTTTGTTTGCCAGGCATTGTGGGGATGCAAAGACAAAAATGAAATTACCTCTGCCCTCAAGAGGCTTATATTCTATAGGGGGAGACCCCATGTGCACAATATAAACCAACAAATATCTTTAAAATAAGCACTAGTCAATTTTGAGGGGAGGGACCAGCATCTGGTGCCAGGATAAGAGTGGGAGGAGAGAGGTCAGGAAGGGCCTCAAGGAGGAGGTGGTGTTTGAGATCAGCTTCAGAGGAAACTTGGGATTCTAAAAAGGAGTGCAATTCTAGGCAAGAGGTACAGCCCATGCAAAGGCACAGAGGTGAGAGATGGAATGTTATATGTGATCAAAGAATTGGGGCAGGGGGCACCAGCAACTGGGGGGGATCAGAAGATGTCTCCAGTTAGAGATGGCCCTTGGACTGAGTCTCAAAGGGACCCAAAGCTGTTTGTGTTCTCCCCTCCTTCCTTTGGGAGTTCTGCTCTAAACCTCCTTCAGTTACCCTGGGAAAGCTGAGATCTGATCTGCCAGCTCCATCTCTTTCAGATTGACAGCCAGATGGAAACGTCCTGCCATATTACCTTTAAGTTTGCAGACCAGGACCAGCTGGTGAGTGACAACTTGGCTCAGCATGCTGAAAACTGGTGAAGAGCTCTCTCCAATGATGACCCTCTCCCCAGTGTAGCAGAGCACCTACAGGAGGGTGCCCCTCCCCTTCAGCAGGCTTGGCACATCCCCAGGGTCCAGGCTGTATGGCTTACCCTCAGATCCCGGCTGTTTCCTCACCTCCTCCGATTCTAGAAAAGAAACAAATGTAGATTATTCTCTAGGCCATGAAATGGGGGCTATGTTGCCTCCTGGGAACTATTTCACCTGAGCTTAGAGGACTAGAATTAGCCAAGGATTCGAGAGCTGAAGAGTTCTTGAGGCTCTGAGGTCTGAGAGAGACAAGCTCCCCAGATGGCCATGTTGGAATCCACCTAGAGGCTGATTTTTTTTTTTTTTTTGGTCCTTTTTGGTGTAAGGGCCCAATTAGCAAATCTGGCTCCTTGGAAGAAAGAGAGAAACACATACACAAAGAGAGACAGAAGAAGAAGGGAAGGAGGGAGGGAGGAAGGGAAGAAGGAAGGTGGGAGGAAAGAAGGAAGGAAGGGAGGGAGGGAGAGAGAGAGGGAGGGAAGAAGAACAGAAAGGGAAGAGGGAGGGAGAGAGAGAAGAATGGGGGGAAAGGGGCTGGGCTTTGGGCTCTGTTGGTCCCAGAAACAATTTTCAGGTTCATGTTTTTCAGAAAGATTCCATCTGCTACCTGAAGGCGGCATTTCCCCTGATCCAGGACATTTTTGAGGAAATCATTCGCTTCAAGGACAATTCTCCCAATTACAACACCTCCAGGAAGCTGCATGAGCTCTACCTGAGGCTGAGGGATGATGGGTGTGTCACCAGGGAGCATGAGAAGAGAGATGAGGTTGGAGCTGCAGCCTGTTCCATGCCATCACTATCCCTCCCATCCCCTTGATCCTACAAACAAGTGGTGGTAGAACAAGCAAGGGGGAGGGAAGGAAGGGAGGGGAAAAGGCCTGGGGGTGGGGAAGGCAAAATAGAACCCAAGCTTGGGAAGGACCTACAGGGACAAGCCATCTTCATTGGAAAGAGATCCCTCTCTGGGACGCAGGTCCAACTTGGTTCTCAGCTTCATTGAAGACTGAGGAATGTTAGGGATATTCTCTGAACTCTGGCGGGCAGTCTAGTTCTGGGGCCGGGCTCTTTAAAAGTGAGGTGATTAAAGATTTTGGGGCAGATACTACCTGGCTTTCCCTCCCCTGTGTTCCTCCTTTGCACTCACCAATCCCCTGCCAGGGCCATGTTCCCTCCCCTCCCCAATATTGTACACCTGTGTCTGAAGGCTGCTGGGAGAGGAATGAGGAAATTAAAGGGAAAAGACACGATGAGAAGCAAGCAGGTCCCTGGCCTGGGCCCTCGGCTCTCTCCAGGTGAGCCCAGGTCCTGGATGCCTCCATCCATCTCCTCCGATATGTAATCTCCAGCCTAGACGGCCAGTGGGGTCATCTCCTTCATCCGGCTCATGGTCTCACCTCACTCAGAGAAACAGAGGCAGGCAAAAAGGGGCCAAGGGAGAGGGGAGGATCTCTGCACAACACCTTCATCGAGATGTCCCCTTTCTCTTCTCTCTCCCCACCCCCAGGCCTGTGTCAGGACTTTCAATAACACCCCTGTCCAGATATTGGAGAAGGTCCAAAATATCTTTGTAGAAACCAGAAGACTCCTTAATGATGACTGGCGTGTCTTCAACCGTGATTGCACCAGTAGTTTTGACAAATGTGTCATCTCAGGTAAGAGAGGGCTGGGAGATGCCAGAGGAGAGGGAGGGAAGATGAGGAACGGCGACTGGGAGGCAAGAGAAGGGTTTCAGAGGATCAGGGGGGTTAGGGATCCCCGTGGGGGTGGGGGCAGGGCAGAGCAAAACTTGGATGACTTCGCTAGCCCTGGGGCAGTGATTCTGCCTGAGCAGAATGTGTGTGCATAGCTGTTTCCATGAACATGTGTGTGGGGGGAGTGGTTTTTATGTGCTCATGGGCATTAGCAGTCAAATGTGCTTTCCAGTCTGTGCACACACGCATACGTGCTTGCTTGTCTATGCACCTAGAGATCTAAAGGGCCTAGGGAGTTGGAATTTTGAGACCCGAGTGTGAGAGGGTAGGGGGTGCACCTGGGCGCCTGCGTGTGCACAGAAGTTTTGTGTGGGTCGTGACTAGAGGTGCCTGGATTAAGACATGGGGTTCAGGTGAGAGTAGGCTCCAGGAGCCAGGGTCCTTACGCTGGGAACCCTGCTTGAAATTCCCTGAGATGTGGATGATTCTGGAAGGCCTCCACCCCCACCCCTGCCCAGGGAAGCCCTTCCTCAACCTCCCCCAAGGGCAGGTGTCAGCTCTAGGGGCAAGGTCAGGATGAGGGAGGAGTGTCACTTTGAACTCCGGCCCCTACGCCCAGCATCCATGTGCCCTCTCTGTCCTCGTCTCCACGTACCAGTGTCATGCGTGCCAGCTTGCCACGCCTGTCTTTGTTCCTTGTCTCAGCCAGTGCGTCTCTGGTCTCTGTCAGAGATGGGCACTGACCCTTACTACTCCGCCAGATTCTAGGGCCCCTTCCTAGGAGTGGCCAAGGCCTCATGCTTCCTGGTGATGGCTAAGCACATGTCACGTTGCTCCAGCGGGCCTGGGCCTCAGGCTTTCTCACTTGGGCTCTGGCCTGTTCCTTCATACTGACTGGCCAGCCAACCTCTCCCTCTCTCTCTCTTCCCTCTCATGTTGCCCTCTGGGTTTCACGAGCCCATCTCTCTGCTCTCTGGTCTGCATGTAGTGCTCTGGGCTCTGGGTGTGAGTGCCTGGCTTGGAGACCGTTTCTCAGCCTCCCTCACCTGCCTTAAATCTGTGATTCAGCACCTAGATTCTCAGAGTGGCTGTGGTCCTGTGCTGGCTATTCCCATAACAATCTCCCCTAACAACCATAACAACCCATAATAACCTTAACCAAGTCTAGCCTTCTTACTATCTTATCTGTCTCCTCCAAAGCCTGCTTCCCTTGCTCTCTGGTCACTGGACTTAACTGTTTCCATCTCTGTTGCTGGATGGGGCATGTCCAGTTGGCATCCTCTTCCCTTTTCCCTTCTCAGTAACCTAGATGCTGAGTAGGGGGGTGGTGAAGGGACCCCCAGCTTCACTCTCCCTTTCTTGGCACCCTTTTGGGAAAGCTATGCTATAGGCTGGTGACTCTATCTCCCCTCCCCTCCCTCTCTCTCTCCCCCTTTCTCCCTGTGGTTCTTTCAGATGTGGTGACCAAGCCTGATTGCAACTGCCTGTCCCCCAGAGCCACCCCTAGCAGTAAGCTGGCCTCTGTCCCCATCCATAGCTCCCTCTCTCCCTCCACAGCCCCAGTGGCCAACTTGGCCTGGGGAGACTCTGAGGGGACAGAGGGCAAACCCCTCCTGCCCAGTGACCTGCCACCTCAAACAACAGCCCAGGGCAGTGCCAGGCGCCGAGTCCCCCGGAGCACCTGTGGAAGCGTGGAGTCAATGGAGGCTGCGGGCACGCTCTCTGCTTCCCAGTCCCTGGTGGGATCTGAGATGGAGCCTGGGAGCAGCAAGTCTCCCCCTGACTTGTCCGATTCCCCTAGGATAAAGGGCCTTCTCAACTCTGAAATCGACACTGACTCAGCTCTAGGGGATGCCTCAGGTGATGTCAGCCCTGGGTCTCAAGAAACAGAGGCTCCCCTTTTCCTGTTGGGAGGGGGACCTATCCAGACAGGGACTGCAGATCCAGATGAGCTCCTCGCCACTCCCTCGACGCCTGTTCTTGCACAGGGACTGCTGGCCCAAGTGAGGAATGACCACCTGCAGGATGAGGGCAGTAACCCACTGGCTGGCCAGGCCAGAGACTATTCATCAGAGGAGATGCATGGAGGTATCCCGGGCCTGGGCTCACCCACTACCCAGCTGCTGCACTCTGAGGAAACCCGGGGCATCTCCAGCCTCCCTGCTCAGCCTGGTTTCCCCAGAAGTCAGTCCTGGGGCATTCCCCGACCCCAAGAGGAGCTGGTGGGCAAGAGAAGCACTAGGGTCCGGAGGAGCCCTGCCAAGCTGGAAGGAGGAAGAGGAGGCCAAGGTTTGGAGAGAGGCGAGGGCCCAGGCGGGGCCCACAAGGGCTTTAACTCGCTTCCTTTGACTGACACAGGCCCCAAGAGGCAGAATGTGGGAAGCCCTGAACTTCAGCCCCAGGGTTCTTTCTTCTATGTACTGGTATCCAGCATCCTCCTGGTCCTCCTAGCAGTGGGCGGCCTCTTGTTCTACAAGCAGAGGCAGCAGGTAAGAGAGAGGAGGGCAGTTTGGAAGGAGGGAGAGGGAATGGGGTATGTGTTCGAATTGGGGACAACGTTGAACTTGAGAATGATTAGTTTGGAATCAAAACCTGGATTGGGATTAAATTAGGACCAATATCAGGGTGAGGATTTAGGTTGTGGCTAAGATCAGAGTTTGGGTGTGTCTTAGGGGTTGTGCCAGGGTTCTTTAGACACTGGGAGAAATAGGATTGGACAGAGTAA